>NC_088644.1:2784529-2829529 GCF_964019385.1 Sycon ciliatum
TGTGTTCTTGTGTGTGCACACGTATACGCGTGCATGTATGCGTGCACACGTTCGTGTACATGTGTGTGCGTGTATGTTCTTGTGTGTGCACACATATGCAAACGAGCAGTACGTGCCCTATGCCTACATGTACACTAATCAGCATTGGTGTGGGACAATGAAACACAGCATCTTCTGCACAGATATCCCCTCTAGAAGGACAACACATTGCGCACATCATCCATACCAGGTGCTGGTACAGGTGTTTGCAAAGATGGTGTTGACACAGGTGTTAGCATGGGATCACCAGTCGGGCTCATTGTGGTGACTGTTGAGTTCACAGCATCCACAGCTGTCGGCTCCATTAGTGTTGCCGGTCTGCATGTTATGGTGATAGGCTGTTCAGTTGCCCAGCGCTGCGGGACATCATGGTAATATATACCACCGTCCTTCAATACGCCAGTGGCAAACAGAAGGTAATGGCTGCCACGCAGAGCAATGTCACGGCCATCTTCACTCTCACACGGCAGCGAGAAGGAAATCTCCATCCAGCCGTTATTCATGATACCAGCCATGTCCTCCACCTGGCTGTCTTGGTCCAGTTCGGGCTGGGCATGTGCGTCGGCAAACCGATCCTCCACCAAGGCGGCCGAGCCTTGAATTCTCCCCGTGATAATGTCACTACCAACCTGATAGGGAGAGGGAAATGTACGTTGAAGAAAGCAATGTGGATTTTACAGTGCAGCGGCCATTGCTAGATAACACCAATAAAGTAGGATGCAAGTACATGATTATTATTAGCAGCCTAGTTTTTACACTGGGCTGGCTTGTACTGGGCACGTTTGATTACACACACTTTCGTACATTCCAGAAGATACCACAAGTAGGAGACATGCATTATTCGATTTTACACATTGCACCGTCAGAATCCACGGAATCCAATTCCACCGATTCTGGAGAGAAAAGGCAGCAAGTTCTCAATCTCGCCAATGAAATTATTTTTGAACAGTTGGTGCGACTGTACACCAGTGGGATACGAGAATACCTCAGCGAACACAGCAAGCAATAAAACTCGGACGTTGAGCTAATACTGTAAAAGCCATTATTCTAACTCTGGCGCATATATAACCATTTCCCAAAATTGACCAGTTTTACGTGTACCAAAAGTAATGATTCTCACTCATTCTCAGCGCTCAATAGGACAGTATATGTATCGATTTCTGTATAACGATTCTATTTTAACGACAGATTTCTCCTCGTTAACTCGTTAGAGTTAGCACTTCGTTATATATATGGCTTTTACAGTAGTAATATGTAAAGAGAAAAGTACCTATAAGTTACTAGTTATGACTAACAGTCCACCAACGTAACGAGATAATAGACAGTCATTACCATGTTGTCGTCATGAGAGATGCCAAGACCAACCCAACCGTTGCGAACCGTGGAGCGGAGAGTGAAGTGAACCCGCTGGGTAATGGAGTTGACACACCAGTCGGCATTGAACACTTCATTGGCGCGTTGCGGCGCAAACCGTTGCTTTGGACAATCGCCTACGGGTGGAGGTTGGGCTGCAACGGAAAAAAACATGCACAAAATACAAACGTCTTGACAACGACCTGGACTTTGCTTAGCGTACTCGTACAGCAATGATAGGGTAGGGTTAGCCTATTTCAAGGGGTACACCTGTTGAATACAAGTTGAATGGTATGGGTCTGAGTAGGTCTGCCCGTCATAATATTCCTAGTTGATCTCATGTCCACTGACTACTCAGGTATAACAGTAACCGTCACTGGCGTCAAGCGTCTTATGGTTACAAACTTACCAACTGTAATATTGGCCTGCGTATACAGGAGTTCCCCACTGGAGAGCTCCACATCACACAGATAGGTGCCTGCGTCGGCAGCCGACACATTGCGTATGGTGATAGTCTCCATGAATATTCCGGTGTAGAACACGCGGCTGAGCGGCAGGGCTAGGCCATCCAGGCGTTGCCAGGTTACGAACGGGAAGATGTCGCCAGTGTTCTCGGTGCAGGTCATTGTCACGGATTTTCCACTGGACACCTCGGCATGCTCAACCGTGATCTGACTAGGATAAATACTTGCTGCTGCAGCTGATACAATGAAAGCAAATAATAATAATAATGGCAATTAGGATACCTGTAAACACCTCCTTTCCCGGAACAGACTCTCAGCTGCACAAACACCAGCGTTGCCCTGATGATGCCCAATGGGCAAAATATTGGTAGCATTTTATAATTAGAAGTAGGACACACTTCAGGCTCTTGAACATATTGCTAGCACTTTATTCTCTTTGTGCAGCTGAGAGTCTGTTCGGGGAATGGAGGTGTTAACAAGTGGAAAAGATAACGCTGCAGTGGAGTTGGAGAGTGTTAAGGAATTAAGATACTGAGCCCAGGGATGAATTTATTGTCATATTTTTGCATAGCAGTTTCTGCTATACAAAATCACAATAAATGTGTAGCAGTCTTTGATTTTGATTAGCATTTTTCTTTGAAGGTTGGGTGTTTACCACATTGTCCTTCTTGAGAGTGATGCCTGAAAGCCCATTTGCCAAAAAAACCCACTGAATCATACATGTGCACGCAGAAGTCGCAGATTGAAAGTGCCTGCACCACATATACACTGCACTGTATGCATATTACTTGACAGCACAGGCTAGGCATGGATAGTCTGTATGTATCGCAGTTTTCTGCGAGTCACGGTGACTTTTGAGTAGCAGTAGATCGATTTTGCATCGCAAACTGCGATGCGATACAGGATAAATGCATCCCTGGAGCCAATAGTAAATGTAAAGGGGGAAAGGGACACATTACACGAGTTATGACTGTCCGCCACTGTAACTACAGTGTTGTAGATAACCTGTCAGAACATGCCACAGCTAAGCGCCAGTCTGACAGATTACTGAGACATTCAACAACCTGACACCCAACTTAAACACATCCCCAATGCGCAAACCAATAGCCTTCCAACTCGGAATGGTTCAGGAAAGACCAGAGAGGGGAAGCTAAGCACATACTACACCTCAGCAACATGCAGAGACGACACATTACGCAAACAAGCATATGATCTCTATTGTATACGCTTATAGCCCATTAGTCTACAAGAGCTCTTGCACAATGTTGCAACAGAAAAGCCTGGTAAAACGCTGACTGTGCTTCACCTAGCAATCTTGATGAATGACTATTACTCTGTACTCATTAGAAGCCCACAATCATAGTTACATGTAAACTACCTGCACAGGCAACACACCGCTTCAGACATGTCCCACTGCACTGCACAGGCAACACACCGCTTCAGACATGTCCCACTGCACTGCACAGACAACACACCGCTTCAGACATGTCCCACTGCACTGCACAGGCAACAGTCAACCTAGCGAATAATGACCCTCGATGGTGCATGAGAAGAGCCGCTATTCGCGAGGTTGACAGAATGCAGTGAAGTGGTCACGAGATCTGAAGATGGTGTCCTTATTGGCATATTGTCGTTATACCCGAGGTATTCACGAGTTTGACTGTATAGTAATGCATCCATCCGACAGCTTCCCTCATCCTCCCCCCAATACACATAACCATCACATCACCACCACCATTGACACACAACACGTAAAGCCAAGTTACTCACCAACAGATGTAGTCGGTGAGGTAGTTGGCGCCGGTGAGGTGGTCGGGGCAGGTGTAGGGGGGCTGGTTGCAGCTGAAAAAGCAAACAAAAAGAGAAACGTCCAGCTCAATCCGTAGTCTAGTACCAGGTACCAGCAGGTGCACATAGAGAACATGATGAAACACAGTAGCATCTTTACACAGACAGAAGAACGAGCAGTAGTTTTTCATTTTTCTCTACGGACGGTGGATGAACTTCACATAGCACATATTTAGATTGAAAAGTGCCAAGTACAAACCACATGCACGCTATGAGCTCTACAAGAACAGCACACATATGGCAGCAGCAACACACCGTGCAGTACGTGTACCAAACGTAAATACGCAAAACACAAGTTTTGTGTCAGATGAGCGCAAAACTACAGCGGATGCGGATGAAATCCAACTCCTGTATTTACGAGATCCAGAGCAACTGCAGGGGCACGCTGAAAGCTAGCGAGTGCTGCGCATGCTCGTGCCACAAGTCCCAAATGTGTGAAGAATATTTGTTTGGCATTGAGTCTATTGACCTGGTAGATCCCTAAAGTAATCTGAAGATGCAATGCATGCATGCGCACAGGTATACAATGCATGCATGCGCACAGGTATACAATGCATGCATGCGCACAGGTATACAGTGCATGCATGCGCACAGGTATACAATGCATGCATGTGCACAGGTATACAATGCATGCATGCGTACAAGTACAGCGAGCACAGCGCCAGGAAGCCAGTGTGTATGCCAATGGCACGTAGGACATACGCATCGTGTATAACATGATCTTCATGCATGCGCTCATGCACTGTACATATCCTGAGGTTAGCGTGACTGTGTGCTGTGTTTGTACAGCGCTAGCACGCTGAGCCTGAGCCGGGGTTCGGATTTCATTTGCTGCCACTACACAACGCATACATGTATTTCATCTGACGTTCTTCTGTTTATTTCATCCGAGTTAGATTCAGTACAGCGCAACAAACAGAGGGTCCACTTTGACTTACTACAGTTTCTCTCGTCTGCATCAGCGGCACACTCTGCCACCTCATCGCACACCCAGGTCAGCGGTATGCACGTGTGAAAGCCCGAGATCTCCAGACACGGAAAGGTGGTGTTGCTACACGCAGCTGTACAGCACACACAGGGGCACACCAGTGCACAGTGCACAATCTTATGTACTTGTGCTTGAGAAATCCACAAGCATTATTTTTTAATGCCACCGTGGAGAACAGGCAAACACAAATTGAACAAGAACAATGCACAACATGACGAGAAGACATTAATTAAGAGTATGCGTTTGAAAATGATGTTCGTGAGGAGCCCGAATTTTGTTTTCCCCGTAAGTATCATTTCATGTTCTGCCTCCAAGAGAACTATCTATGCATTCATAGGTCAAAACTGTAGATAAATACTGTTTCGTTGCACACAGAGAAACTGCATCGCGCCATTGCTCTATCCCCAATACATTTTTAAGAGCATCATTTTGAAGCTTACAGAAGATGGTGTGGGGTTCCGAACCAAATACAAATATTGCAGCGAAAAGCGGTTATGAACATTTTTGTAGATTGCTCTTCCAAAAAAAACCTAACTTCCTCATTCATGTTCTTCACTTATTTTTCACACATTGTCGTTTTACTGTCCTTTCACTCCATGAAGTAATGTTGACTCTTTCATAATGAAAGTTGGCAGATAGGGCTGTTAATTTTCATGCATCGGATATAGACCCACATAGGGGTGGTGCAGAGAAAGCACTGTCAACACCTGTCTATTGTACTAAGCCCCCCCCCCCCCCCTCCTTCCCCTACACACATACACATACAACACACACATACACTATATGTACTACTCACGTGCCCAGCACTTCTCTAGCAACTCATCAGACCAGTCATCGCAGTCATTGGCTCTGTCACAAGTGAAGGCACTGTTGATGCACCGTCCATCATTGCAAGTGAACTCATGACTTCTACATCCCACTGCAACAACAGCAACAATAGACACAACAGTAACAGCAGCAGCAGCAGCAGCAGCAGCAGTAGTACAAGCGGCATAAACAACATGAAGGCTGAAAATTAACTGAAAAGCCTGTAAATCTCTTCCATGAGCAGCAGGAACATGAATCCATTTCATATCACCATCAATTTTCCACATTTGGGAAGTGATTTTGAGGATTTCTAAAAACCAAGCAATAAAAACCTAAGCCAGCAGGGTTTGAGATAGAAAATAATGTGTCCGAACCATCGTATCATAGAAACAGTTGAGGGTGGCACAAGCCTTTATTGAGACATAACAATCTTGAATATATAATGATCAATAAAGCCAAGCATATGTCATAAAGACCACGCAAAACCTACCCTGTGCAGTGGTCGTTGCAGGTGGCATGGTGGTAGGATGAGGCGTAGGTGGGTCTGTGGACAAACAACAACACAACACAAGAACAGTCAAGTGGAAATGAGTGTGTAGTTACATTGTCAATCTGAATTCTTGGTCACATACGCAGGGCCAATGGGCAATGGCCAATGGCCAATGGGCTTAGTGCAGCTTTCTGCAAAGCCCTGTGTAGTCAGACGAACAAACCATGCACACAAATGAGCCTCAGTCGCAATGAGGAAATGTGTACACACCAGTAGGACAGAATGGGTATGTGTGCTGTTTTAGACCTGCAACGCTCTCTCTCTCTCCTTCTCTCTCTCTCTCTCTCTCTCTCTCTCTCTCTCTCTCTCTCTCTCCTCTCTCCTTCCTCCTCCCCACTCCCTCCCTCCCTCCCTCCCTCCTCCCTCCCTCCCTCCCTCCCTCCCTCCCTCCCTCCCTCCCTCCCTCCCTCTCTCTCTCTCTCTCTCTCTCTCTCTCTCTCTCTCTCTCTCTCTCTCTCTCTCTCTCTCTCTCTCTCTCTCTCTCTCTCTCTCTCACACACACACACACACACACACACACACACACACACACACACACACACACACACACACACACACACACACACACACACACACACTCTCTCTCTCTCTCTCTCTCTCTCTCTCTCCTCTCCCTCTCTCCCTTCTCCTTGGTTTTCCCAGAAAAGTGTACAAATGACATCATAATGACATCACACATGTTGCCTATTGCACACAACCATAGTGATGGATGGTAGTACAATCACTAACCACTACAGTCGATAGTGACCAGCGGTGTGGGTCCCCGGTGGGAACCGTGATATGCAATGTCACCATCTTGCAAGTCCCCAATAGCAAAGATCAGATGATGACGACCGTGAATACTGATGTCCTGCTCTGCGTCAGTGGCCTGGCTGTGGCAGGGTAGAGAGAACGTGATGTCGTTGTATACACCGTCACGACGGCCAGTGGCATTGATCACCTGGCTGTGCGTGTCAACGAGTGGTTTGCTGTGTCCAACAGCGTGTCTGTATCACAGCCGGAAACAAACGTACAGATGCTTGTTCACGGCACAAAATACAAATACACTGAATTAAAATGGGCCACGACCTGCGAAGACATACCTTCGGCAAGGAGCAATTTGTTAATATCAATGATCACACACACACACACACACACACACACACGCACGCACGCACGCACGCACGCACGCACGCTCGCACGCACGCACGCTCACACACACGCACGCACACAAACATGCACAGCCAACGTACCCAAACGCATAGTAGCATGGAGTTTGTGGACAAGTGAAGACACAACAGAACACACTGACACAGCATGCATACATACCTGTCCTGAACTTGGACACCGTCTGTGGAGAGATAGACAGTGATGATGTCAGCGGGATACTGGACACAGGAAACAAGAACACACACACACACACACGCACACACACACACACACACACACACACACACGGAGAATAGATATGGTCGCTTGTAGCCTAGTTATAGGATAGAACTGTTAAGCAACGGGTTAGTGTGACATACATATTAGTGTCCGTGTTGGTCAGCTGTGCTACAGTGTATCAGGCACTAACGAAGGAAGTATACCCCCCCCCCCACTTTCCCTGCCCAGTTATCTCAAATGCATTGACACAAAATAGTTGTTATAAATAGTGACATGCATGTTACATGACATCAATGTGTTACTACAATAACCCAAAAAACAATAGCTATTCCTCCATGCAGAGACTAAAGTAGCATACAAGGCAGGTCAGAGGCTAATACAATTATATACCCTAGATAAACACAACTCAATGCGGTGCCTCAATGCCTCTACAGTACATTGCGTACCATCCTGGCTTGATCAGCAATGCCCACACCGATCCAGTCGCCCAGTTTGCTGCGCACGTTGAACTTGACTACTTGCTCAGCTGGGTTCACCATCCACTGAACACTGGATGATGGGGAGCGGAAGTGACCGGCTGCGGGAGAACGCAAATCACGAATGAGAACATGTCAGTACACAGAAATTCACAAGGACAGGTGTCTATGATACACAGGCTACGGATACTGCTCTATGTCCAGTGGACAGAGCCAGTGATACAATTCACAAACAGCGACATGCCATCTGAAGAGTGTTTATTTTTGTTGACACGAAACTCTGAGTAATGACAAGGAAGGATTTGGTTGCACTGTTGCTGTTTGTGAATTGAAATTCATAATGAAGTAGTCATCTAGCCAAATGGACTGACATGTGCAGACATTGAAAGATAAAAGCGCAGATTAGCGTGAACAGTAAGACATGCAAACAAATACGCCGATAAAGAGGATTGAAGAAGATAGATATCAAGCGGTCAAGGCTCACTAAAGGACAACAGAAACCTAAAAAACTGTGCACAATCTACATGTATGTTGGACTCAGTAGAGCGTCCAGCCCCTATATGATGTCCAACCCCTATATAGAGTCCATTGGTCCAAAATCCACTGTACAGAGTCCAAACTTGGAATCAACTGTGAGCTCAAAGTTTCGATGGACATCACTCCCTGTATAGAGTCCAGCCAATTGGCTTCACCCCTATATAGAGTCCATTGGTCCAAAATCAACTGTACGGAGTCCAAACTTTGAAATCAACTATAAAGAGTCTTTATGTGGACAACACCCCCTGTATAAAGTCCAGCCAATTACGCATCCCCTATCGAGTTCGAAAATAGACATAGGATCTGCTGTAAGCAGTGAATATTAACCAGAAAACGGCCTCTCCCTTTAATCCGTTACATCATTCACTTCTCAAGATAAAAAATATGTATTGAGGCGCCACTGCAGCCACGTCATTACATGAAAAACCCTACAAACACCATCCTCAAATCAAGTGGTCTCTTCGCAGACGCTGCAAATTACAATATCTCAATCATGTAGTGTTGCCAAATTATTGTGCACGCACACACACATGCACACACCCACACAACGCCAAGAAAATACCTAGAAAAAAACCAAGAATCGAAAGAGAATAATGGAGAGCCCAGGATTAATTATTTGTTTTCAAATTATTGTGCGCGCTCGCACACACACACACACACTTATACAACGCCAAGAAAACACCAAGAAAAGAGTAGAGACACAATACACACGCAACTCCAACAGCCATGCAAACGTCCACCCATTTACATGTAAAGTCAAGAGGGATAACAAATAATTATACGAAACGAATGCGTACGGGGACGGGTACACGCACGTTTACATACACGTAGTAGTGTAAGAGAGTAACATAGTGCAGTGGTCAGCATAATACTAGCACATGCTGAGAGTGCAATAGCAAGCTTCACCATTGCTCATGGCCATGCAAATGTTCAGCAGCACTCAGTTCCGCAAGCTTCTGAAGATCAGCACACCTGCAACAAATAGATAGCACAAGGATACGCTTATTACCGTAATGATGCATGGGAGCACACAACTACCAAGTTCTCAACGAATGTGATGCTCAATGAAAATCAATCCACTCAAAGACCTGTGAACAGGTGATGGTGGGTACAATAATCTATTAGTAATACGAGGAATAAGATCGTTTGTGCACACTCAAGACGCACAGACACACCAACATACATGTAGTGTACACAGTGTTTCACTTCACTGCAGCTAAATTGAAATGAGATGATTTGAACAATCTGTACAGCGTTGCTGTCAGTCAGTCTTCCCCAAGATGGAAATGCAATGATTTGTTGTCACGAGGCAGTTTCACTGACACAATGTCATGTTCGTGACATCAAAACGGTTACTTCAGGGAATACGAGTATTAGCTTGAGAAGATTTTTCTTGTCATTGGCATACAAGCAATCCTCCTAGTCCTACTACTACTAGTACACTGGCACTGCGTTTGTGGATCCCATTGTATTCGACATCATACTACAGGAAGAGTGTCGACTGTCGTGGAGTTCACATAATTATCACAGGGATAAAAATACATTTCTCATGAAATAAAAATTGATGATAGCTAGACGATCATATACGATTGATGCAAAGTCCTTGCAGTCCTTGAGGACTATTACGAAGTGGTTGATTACTTTTAGGGCATTCATTCAAGCAACATCAAACAAACGCGATACGCTCCTTGAAAATGGAAAAAAATTCAAGCATAACGACAGAACAGCAGACCAATCGAAACGAGTAAAAGCTTCCTTACCTCAGTCATCGTCCTGCCATGTAGTTGGACAGCCTTTTGACACGGTGGTACAGGCAGCTCTTGTCCAGTCAAACAGGGATATCCTTGTGGCGTCGAACGAAAGAGAGTGTCAGTGTATCTGACTCGTCAGATTGCAACTGTGCTGAACTTTTCTCTTTCTCCGCTTTCTGCTTTCATCCCTCGCTCTGATGAAACCGTTCAAACGTCTTACTGGCAGCAATGGCCAGCCAAACAGGGGATCCTTGTGGCGTCGAACGAAAGAGAGCGTCAGTGTACCTGACTCGTCAGATTTGAACTGTGCTGAACTTTTCTCGTTCTGCAATTTCTGCTTTCATCCCGCGCACTGATGAAACGTCTTCAGAGAACCACAAGACGCTTTCCAGATTTGATTTTGAACGTCTCCTTATCCTCCTTGGTTAGCTCGAGACAGATTACTGTCAGCAACTGCACAGCAGAATTGGCAGCCATGGGCCGGCTGAAGTGAAGAAAGGAATGCGCTGCCACGAGGCAAGCAAAACTGAAATTTTTTTAAAAATGTGTTCTCTTTCGGGGCACAACACACAGGACGGCGTGACTGGATAAACTGGACTCCTGGACCGTGAATAGGGGACTTGTAGAAAAAGTGTACTCCTTATAGGGGATTGCGCGGCAGGATGAAGCTGATCAAAACTGAGTGGACTCCTGGACTCTGTATAGTGGATTTTGGACCAATGGACTCTATATAGGGTGCTGGACATCATATAGTGCATGGACTCTATACTGAGTCCTACATGTATATTCCCAGAAGGGAGAAAGGAGTTGTAGCACAAGGAGAACGACTAAAGACCATAGCACCCCAAATGATGCGCATAGTGACACTAGACTCGCAAGTGCTACGTGATCGCAATCGCGGTCACGACCTACTGAATTCAAAAGCGGCCCAGGCCAGCCATGTCAAATGCGAGTATTCAATAATGTACCCTGCCACAGGGACAACTGGACTGGGTAGCCTGCAAGTGTTACTGCGAAACCCACACCGACTCGTGTTCCAATCGCAAATGCCATTTCCTTAGATGTCACACCTGGCTACTTGCCAGCAATGAGGTAACTGTGCAGTGTATGAGCGTGCACAGACATGCCCATAGGAATTAAACATTACATTCTGACATTCTATACACAAATGAATCATATAATTATGCAAGTGCTGGCAGTGAAGAGTTAAAGTGTGCTTACTGGTGTTCGTTGTCATCAATGGTGGCCGTTGGTCCGATGGTACTACACAAGTGTGACAGATCATAGGCAGTGGTCAGTAGTAGCTCAATAGAACAGCACAGTTTCACATACTGTTACTCCGGCACTTGAAAAGCCAGTACCGTCGACAAGAGAATGCAGAACATCAGGAACCAGAAAGTCACATTCAGGCACACTACAAAATTAAAATCATACATCATGTGTGTGTGTGTGTGTGTGTGTGCGTGTGTGTGTGTGTGTGTGTGTGTGTGTGTGTGTGTGTGTGTGTTTGTGTGTGTGTGTGCACGTGTGTGTGTGTTTGTGTGTGTGTGTGTGTGTGTGTGCGCGCGTGTGTGTGTGTTTGTGTGTGTGTGCGCGTGCGTGAGTGTCTGTGTGTTCGGCAGAACTGCCGCCACAGAAGAACTGCCGTCAGAAAAGAACTGACAGGCTAGCACATCTGATCAAGTATTGAACATGTCTGATCATGAATAGACTCAGAAAAGGAAACATTCAGACAAACAATTTGATTATTATCTTCCCCTTTCTCTCAGAAAGAAAAGATTATATTTCCAACAGCACACATTGCAAAACAAGTTCCTCACCGTCCTCTCCACAGTCGATGCTAATCATTTCACTGCTGATAAACCTCCTACTAGCATGATACGTGATTGGATCTGCTTGAGCGGTCCTTGAGCCGACAGCAAAGATGAAAGTATGCTGTCCAACAAGTGGGACATCCTGCATGTCATTGCTATTGCAGGGCAGGGCAAAGCTGATAGTGGTCGTGGACTCGTGTACGATGCCACGTGCTTGGCTGACTTGTGACTGTTGGTCAATTTGGGGCCTGATACGTCCAGCTGCAAATCTGTGTGTACAAAGAACACCACAAAAGCAATGAGAGCCCAATCTGGCAAGTCGTGAACTGAATGCTATCGTGCAAAGGAGAATTCAGTGCAGCACTGACCATTCACGTGTTCAAGTGCGTGATCTGGTGACTGTATTGTGTTGATGCCCACTTCATGTCATTCGTGTCTAGTTTCCATACTTATAGCTGTACAGTCAAAGTAGACTGCACATCAACAAACAACATACCTGTCCTGAAGAGCTGCGGTGCCATGATCATCGATGTAGCCAGTAATGATATCACTGTTTGACTGAAGAAGCAAAGACAAAGATATCAACAACATGCATATGCAAGTGAGCATAATTATCCTCAAACATACTTCCTCCGCGTCATTAAAATTGCCGCTGCGTACATCGAAATGTTTGTGACTTGGCTCGTCTTAGTCGGACTGTCGGAATCCCTGTTTTCTGTGTTCGAGCATTGGTGCGACCCTTCCTGCGCAATGTCTACTTGTTACTGAAGCCGTGGTGGTCTCGGACTTTGTCGGAGCTCTCTTCCGCACCAAGCAAATTCATCGCGCTCCGCACTCTTCCGCCCCAGAGCGCGTATCGTTTTTCTGGAGTTCGTGCCGTCCCATATCGTTCGCGTGGGTATTTATCAAGACTGCGAGCTCGGGTATAAGAATCCTGGTATCTCTCCTGAATACGAAATGCTGAAGTTGACGATGGCAAGAACAAAATGTTCTCAAATTCCTAAAATGTGCTACTTGTGGCGCATGTTGCTATGAAGGTAGCAGGTCTGAAAACACCAACAAAATTAGCCAAACGCTTGCCAAGGAAAGAAGGTGCGGAACTACTTACCCTATCCCGCTGGAAAGTCGTTACAGTGTACTTGAAAAATGCTAGCTTTCCTTCATCGCCTGCCACATGGAGGTATGGATCGCTTGAAAACGAAGTTCCTTTACCTGAATTTGAACTCGCGTCTTGTTCAGCACATTGTTGAGTGCTGAAGGTCCTGCCCCAAACTCTGATGAAGACGTCGACCTTAGCTGCAAGTGCAGCGAACCGGGAGGCCACAAACTAAAGCTTGGTTCGTCGACAATGCTCTGCCTCAATTTCTAGCTGATCTCTTTGCCCTTCGAGTGGTTAAAATAAATTCGAAAAATCGCTCTGGGAAGAGACAATTTTAATGACGCGGAGGAAGTATCCTATACTGCATACTCTACAATATTATATTACCCATCAAACAACAAAGCTAGGAATCCATTCACAGTTTTCTAGAGTGCGGTTCACAACTTTTTCCATTCATCACGACTGCAAAAACGACACTGACCATTCCACCGGATCGCGATATTCCAACACCAAGCCATGGTGTGGGAACGGTTGACGTCGACAAGACAAACTGGACAATGCCGTCAGATGCTGACACCTTCCACATGGCTGTCATATCCGAGTTGTTGAACATGCCTGGTAAAGAAAGACAAATCAAATCAAGAAACTCCACATTGACCCATTGCTGCACATACATGCATATGAATGTGAACACAATAGTTCATTGCAGGTGTGGTCCATGTAATACTAGACTGAGATAAGTGGATCATGTACAGTGGATGGCTACAGGGGATTCTTCGCACTTTCAGAAATGACATCCAAATTCTTTATATGTCGGATGGTTATCAGTGGGAAATGGGTTCATCAAGTGGACACATGACTGAAAAGCATGAAAATTCTGGAAAGCTACTGCCAATTGAACGCAACACTGCGTAGATATAAGCCAACTGGGGCAGAACACTAAATACTGGGTGTATGTTCGTAGGAGTCTAGTCGGACACAAGATAGCATTGTACAGTATAAGAATAAACCAAGCAAAATGATGTGGCAGGACAACCAGTAGCACTCACCATCGGGATTATCCATGGCAGTAGTGACAAATTGCAGTGGACCAAAGCTGTACTTTCCTGAACTGTCACGCACGGATACGTCGTACAGCTTATTGGGCTGCAAGAACTCCAACGGGAATGCCGTGAAGTCAGCGGGGAAGGTCAGATCCTCCAGCGCTACTCCACCAGCAGACAAAGTCACCGTCCAGTCACCACTGTCCCCGGGAGAAGCGGAGAGCTCAACAGATGCACGGGAGCTTGTAACGTCTTTCACATCCGCGGCCAGCACTGCAGGAGGATTGTTTGAAGATCACACAGAGAAAACTTCATTTGCGTTGACCCATTTTCTCACTCAATCATCTGCTTTTCAAATTCAAGATAAAGGAACAAAAAAAGTCAAAAATGCTCAACATAATCTCTTTCCCTAAATAAGACCAGTACAACTACTCAGATGATCACTGAGGATGGCAGTACAAACCACTAACCACTACAGTCGATAGTGACCAACGGTGTGGGTCCCCGGTGGGAACCGTGATATGCAATGTCACCATCTTGCAAGTCCCCAATAGCAAAGATCAGATGATGACGACCGTGAATACTGATGTCTTGCTCTGGATCAGTGTCCTGGCTGTGGCAGGGTAGAGAGAACGTGATGTCGTTGTAAACACCGTCACGACGCCCAGTGGCATTGATCACCTGGCTGTGCGTGTCAACGAGTGGTTTGCTGTGTCCAACAGCGTGTCTGCAGCACAGAAGTCAGCACAAAACACACTGATACTTGCTCACGGCACAGATACACGGAACTAAAATGGGCCACGACCTGCAAAAACATACATGGAGTGAGGAGTATACAGTCAGACCTCGCATAACCGCACACATCTGTTTTCCACAAAAATATCCGAATAGGCGAGGGAACCGGATAACCGAACACAGTTTATGTTGGATGCATCACGTATGCTGTAAATATGTAACCAGCTATTTTCTTCCGGATGGTGAGGGATCCGGATAAAAGAGGACCGGATAAGCGAGGTCTGACTGTATTGTTACAATCAATGATCATGCGCACGTACGTACGCACGTACACACACACACACACGCGCGCGCACACACACACACACACACACACACACACACACACACACACAAACACACACACACAAACACACACACAAACACACACACATACATGCACACACACACACAAACACACACACAAACTCACACACATACATACACACACACACACACACAAACACACACACACACACACACACACACACACACACAAACACACACATACATACATACACATACACACACACAAACAACGCTAAGATTCATGACTACACTCTGTGAGTGATCACTGATCTTGATTTGCTCGACTTTCCAGAGAAAATTCTCCATCGAATGCAGTGTTCCTGAGAGCACAGGCCAAGCAGTTTTAGCATCTCCAAAGATACAGAAACACAGCGTGCATGGCGAATGATGGATTCAAAGCTCGGGACATTCACTTGCGTAGTTGTTTCCCCGCCTGAACTTCTCCACCTTGCACCCAAACATGCACAGTCAACTCACCCAAACACATAGTAGCATGGCGTTTGTGGACAAGTGAAGACACAACGGAACACACTGACACAGCATGCATACATACCTGTCCTGAACTTGGACACCGTCTGTGGAGAGATAGACAGTGATGATGTCAGCGGGATACTGGACACAGGAAACAAGAACACACACACACACACACACACGCGCACACAAACACACACACAAACACACGCGCACACACGCGCGCACACATACACACACACACACGTTGAATAGATATGATCGCTTATAGGATAGAACTGCTAAGCAACGGGTTAGTGTGACATACATGTTAGTGCCTGTGTTAGTCAGTTGTGCTACAGTGTATAAGACACTAATGAAGAGTAGGTGAGGAAATATCCTCCCCTCCCCCCCCCCCCCCTCCCAGTTATCTCAAATATATTGACACAAAATAGTTGTTAAATAGTGACATGTAAGCTAAATGACATCAATGTGTTACTACAATGACCCAAAAGGCAATAGCTATTCCTCCATGCAGAGACTAAAGTACCATACAAGGCAGGTCAGAGGCTAATACAATTATATACCCTAGATAAATACAACTCAATGCTGTGCCTCAATGCCTCTACAGTACATTGCGTACCATCCTGGCTTGATCAGCAATGCCCACACCGATCCAGTCGCCCAGTTTGCTGCGCACGTTGAACTTGACTACTTGCTCAGCTGGGTTCACCATCCACTGAACACTGGACGATGGTGAGCGGAAGTGACCGGCTACGAGAGAACGCAAATCACGAATGAGAACGTGTTAACACACACAGAAATTCACAATGACAGGTGTCTACGATCCACAGGCTGCGTATGGTGCTCTATGTCCAGTGGACAGAGCCAGTGATACAATTCACAAACAGCGACATGCCATCTGAAGAGTGTTTATTTTTGTTGACACGAAACTCTGAGTAATGGCAAGGAAGGATTTGGTTGCACTGTTGCTGTTTGTGAATTGAAATTCATAATGAAATAGTCATCAAGCCAAATCGACTGACATGTGCAGACATTGAAAGATGAAAGTGCAGATTGGCATGAACAACAAGACATGCGAACAAATACGCTGATAAAGATGATTGGAGAAGATAGTTATCAAGCGGTCAAGGCTCACTAAAGGACAACAGAAACCTACAACCTGTGCACAATCTACATGACTGTATGTTCCCAGAAGGGAGAAAGGAGTTGTAGTACAACGAGAACGACTTAAGACCATAGCACCCCAAATGATGCGCATAGTGACACCAGGCTCGGAAGTGCTACGTGATCGCAATCGCGGTCATGACCTGCTGAATTCAAAAGCGGCCCAGGCCAGCCATGTCAAATGCGAGTATTCAATAATGTAGCCTGGCATAGGGACAACTGGACTGGGTAGCCTGCAAGTGTTACTGCCAAACCCACACCGACTCATGTTACACTCTCCCATGCCATTTCCTTAGATGTCCTACCTGCCTACTTGCCAGCAATGAGATAACTGTGCAGGGTGTTAAGCATGCACAGACATGACTATAGGAATTAAACATGACATTCTGACATTCTATACACAAATGAATCATATAATTATGCAAGTGCTGGCAGTGAAGAGTTAAAGTGTGCTTACTGGTGTTTGTTGTCATCAATGGTGGCCGTTGGTCCGATGGTACTACACAAGTGTGACAGATCATAGGCAGTGGTCAGTAGTAGCTCAATAGAACAGCACAGTTTCACATACTGTTACTCCGGCACTTGAAAAGCCAGTACCGTCGACAAGAGAATGCAGAACATCAGGAACCAGAAAGTCCTATTCATGTACACTACAAAATTAAAATCATGCATCATGTGTGTGTGTGTGTGTGTGTGTGTGTGTGTGTGTGTGTGTGTGTGTGTGTGTGTGTGTGTGTGTGTGTGTGTGTGTGTGTGTGTGTGTGTGTGTGTGTGTGTGTGTGTGTGTGTGCAATTCTCGGTATCTCTCGTCGTGAGCAATGGGAGAAGAGATTGTCGTCAGCATCACTGAGTGAGCTGGCAGGGGTGGACGTCGACATGGCCGATGTGATCAGGAAGCACCGCTTGCGGTGGCTTGGTCATGTTGCATGGATGAAGGAGACCCGGCTGCCCAAGCAGATGCTGTTCGGTGAACTGCCCTGCAAACGCCCGCAGCATGGTCCCAAGAAGCGCTGGCGGGATGTTGTGTCCTCGGACTTTGCTGTCGTCGGTTTGCCTGAAGCGGACTGGTATGACACAGCGCAGGAGAGATCCACCTGGTTTCAGTGTTGTCGACAGAGGGTCGAGAAGGAAGCCCCAGACATCCCGTGCCCCAACTACCTCCGTGACAGAGTGTTCCGTCGTCCTGGTGACCTCAAGCGGCATGCGCCATACTGCAGATTTCGAGTTTAGAGCCTCAGCGTGAGGAAGCCATCGCTATCATTGCTACGGCAATGGGCGTTCAAGGTTCAAGGTTCAAGGTGTGTGTGTGTGTGTCTGAGTGTGTGTCTGAGTGTGTGTCTGAGTGTGTGTGTGTGTGTGTGTGTGTGTGTGTGTGTGTGTGTGTGTGTGTGTGTGTGTGCGTGTGCGTGCGTGTGTGTGTTCAGCAGAACTGCCACCACAGAAGAACTGCCGTCAGAAAAGAACTGACAGGCTAGCACATCTGATCAAGTATTGAACATGTCTGATCATGAATAGACTCAGAAAAGGAAACATTCAGACAAACAATTTGATTATTATCTTCCCCTTTCTCTCAGAAAGAAGATATTATATTTCCAACAGCACACATTGCAAAACAAGTTCCTCACCGTCCTCTCCACAGTCGATGCTAATCATTTCACTGCTGATAAACCTCCTACCGGCATGATACGTGATTGGATCTGCTTGAGCGGTCCTTGAGCCGACAGCAAAGATGAAAGTATGCTGTCCAACAAGTGGGACATCCTGCATGTCATTGCTATTGCAGGGCATGGCAAAGCTGATAGTGGTCGTGGACTCGTGTACGATGCCACGTGCTTGGCTGACTTGTGACTGTTGGTCAATTTGGGGCCTGAAACGTCCAGTTGCAAATCTGTGTGTACAAAGAACACCACAAAAGCAATGAGAGCCCAATCTGGCAAGTCGTGAACTGAATGCTATCGTGCAAAGGAGAATTCAGTGCAGCACTGACCACACACGTGTTCAAGTGCGTGATCTGGTGACTGTATTGTGTTGATGCCCACTTCATGTCATTCGTGTCTAGTTTCCATACTTATAGCTGTGGAGTCAAAGTAGACTGCACATCACTGAAGAACATACCTGTCCTGAATAGCTGCAGTTCCATGATCATCAATGTAGCCAGTAATGATATCACTGTTTGACTGAAGAAGCAAAGACAAAGATATCAACAACATGCGTATGCAAATGAGCATAATTATCCTCAAACATATCCTCTACTGCATACTCTACAATATTATATTACCCATCAAACAACAAAGCTAGGAATCCATTCAAAGTTTTCTAGAGCGCGGTTCACAATTTTTTCCATTCATCATGACTGCAAAAACGACACTGACCATTCCACCGGATCGCGATATTCCAACACCAAGCCATGGTGTGGGAACGGTGGCCGTTGACAAGACAAACTGGACAATGCCATCAGATGCTGACACCTTCCACATGGCTGTCATATCCGAGTTGTTGAACATGCCTGGTAAAGAAAGACAAATCAAATCAAGAAACTCCACATTGACCCATTGCTGCACATACATGCAGATGAATGTGAATACAATAGTTCATTGCAGGTGTGGTCCATGTAATACTAGACTGAGATTAGTGGATCATGTACAGTGGATGGCTACAGTGGATTCTTCGCACTTTGAGAAATGACATCCAAATTCTTTATATGTCGGATGGACATCAGTGGGAAATGGGTTCATCAAGTGGACACATGACTGAAAAGCATGGAAATTCTGGAAAGCCACTGCCAATTGAACGCAACACTGCGTAGATACAAGCCAACTGGGACAGCACACTAAATACTGGGTGTATGTTCGTAGGAGTCTAGTCGGAGACAAGATAGCATCGTACAGTATTAGGATAAACCAAGCAAAATGATGTGGCAGGACAACCAGTAGCACTCACCATCGGGATTATCCATGGCAGAAGTGACAAATTGCAGTGGACCAAAGATGTATTTTCCTGAACTGTCACGCACGGATACGTCGTACAGCTTATTGGGCTGCAAGAACTCCAACGGGAATGTCGTGAAGTCAGCGGGGAAGGTCAGATCATCCAGCGCTACACCACCAGCAGACAAAGTCACCGTCCAGTCACCACTGTCCCCGGGAGAAGTGGAGAGCTCAACAGATGCACGGGAGCTTGTAACGTCTTTCACATCCGCGGCCAGCACTGCAGGAGGATTGTTTGAAGATCACACAGAGAAAACTTCATTTGCGTTGACACATTTTCTCACTGAATGATCAAGATAAAAAAATGAAAAGTCAAAATGCTCCACATATTATCTTTCTCTAATTCCCTAATTAAGACCAGTACCAATACTCATAGGATCACTGGCACAGCAGTTGAATACTCAAGTCCACACAAATATACACAAACTCACCTTTGCCAATGGTGACGAATTGAAGATGAGGAGTATGCTCTGAATGAACAGTGCTGCCGTCTGTTGCACGAATTCGTACTTCATAGTTGCCAGCAACAAGACTCTCCGACAGAACAAATGTCTTCTTTGAGGTTGACACACTGCCAGCAGATATCCAACTACTGTCTCCAATCCTTCGATACTCAACCTCAAAATCGGAATAGTCACTTCTCTGAGACTCACTCAGTTCTGGCAATGTAATGCTAACATGACTTCTACCAAGGTCAACATCAAAAATGGACACACCACCATCACTTGGCCACATCAATAAATCACGTTGCACTCCTGTGTAAAACATACAATAAAACAACCACGAACATATCCAAAACCAGAACAACGACATCAACCACAACGACGACGAAGACAGCCACATCATCCAAAAAAAGCCAAGCCGCCCAACAGTGGGGGTATGTTTATGCTCAAATTCGTTCAAGGACCAACACTGCTGCTGCAAACTACCCAACAAAACAAACCTAATATGAAATATCTACACGCACAATGAATTAAAGCGTGGGGATAAATTGGGTGAGACTAAAACAAACAACCGCGGGCAGCAAGGACACAATGTCTAAATGGCCACAACACTCATACTCACCGATTGGCTCAGCAGTCAAAGAGACAAACTGGATGGAACGTTGACTTCCATCTGCTAGATTACTTGTGACTATTGTTACATACTGAGAACCACTGACAACACCAGATGGTACGCCGTGCGGGAAATCACCAACTCTCAAATTATCCTCTCTCGATACACTCTGATATTTACCACTGCTCGTGTTGAACAACAGAACTTCTACTGAATAACTGATAGCCAGTGGGTCTACTGATGGTAGAGAGATTGACACAGGTACTGTTCACACAAACACAACACAAACACACAGACACAAACACACACATGATAGCAAAATCCCATAACTTTAATAAAAACTCGGATGTTGAGCCAATAGTAATATGTAAAGAGAAAAGGACCTATAAGTTACTAGTTATGACTAACAGTCCACCTAGGTAACAAGATTATATACAGTTAGATAGCGTGACAACGAGGCACAACACTGACAAGGATATTGAGACATTCGAAGACCTGTCACCTAGCTCCAACACATCTACGAAACGCAAACCAACAACCTTCCAACTTGGAAGGCTCAGGTGCGGAAAATTCCAATTAGGGGAAGGGATGCGCAACAAAGATGTGCACGAGCTATGTCCTTCGGCCACTGTTAGTCATAACTAGTAACTTATAGATCCTTTTCTCTTTACATATCCCATAACATTACATTGCAATTGTGCATCAGAGCAAACAAGAAAGTTTATTGTGGACAGCTCTTCAAAAGGGAACAACCAAACTAATCTCTACATTCACACTTCAATAAGAACACAGATCTTCTAGACTCAAAACACCCCAAAGGGACAACAATACAGACTAAACCCAAAGAAAACTGAACATGCTTGCCAGAAGACTACACTAACTTTTGCCGGTGGTGAAGAATTGAAGATGAGGAGTATGCTCTGAATGAACAGTGCTGCCGTCTGTTGCACGAACTCGTACTTCATAGTTACCAGCTTCAAGATTCTCCGACAGAACAAATGTCTTCTCTGATGTTGACACACTGCCAGCAGATATCCAACTACTGTCTCCAATCCTTCGATACTCCACTTCAAAATCGGAATAGTCACTTCTCTGAGACTCACTCAGTTCTGGTAATGTAATGCTAACATGACTTCTACCAAGGTCAACATCCATAATGGACACACCACCATCACTTGGCCACATCAATAAATCACGTTGCACTCCTGTGTAAAACATACAACCAAACAATCACAAACATATCCAAAACCAGAACAACGACAACATCAACCACAACGACGACGAAGACAGCCACATCATCCAAAAAAAAAGGCAGGCCGCCCAACAGTGGGGGTATGTTTATGCTCAAATTCGTTCAAGGACCGACACTGCTGCTGCAAACTACCCAACAAAACAAACCTAAAATGAAATATCTACACGCAATATGAATTAAAGCGTGGGGATAAATTGGGTGAGACTAAAACAAACAACCGCGGGCAGCAAGGACACAATGTCTAAAAATGGCCACAACACTCATACTCACCGATTGGCTCAGCAATCAAAGAAACAAACTGGATGGAACGTTGACTTCCATCTGCTAGATTACTTGTGACTATTGTTACATACTGAGAACCACTGACAACACCAGATGGTACGCCGTGCGGGAAATCACCAACTCTCAAATTATCCTCTCTCGATACACTCTGATATTTACCACTGCTCGTGTTGAACAACAGAACTTCTACTGAATAACTGATAGCCAGTGGGTCTACTGATGGTAGAGAGATTGACACAGGTACTGTTCACACAAACACAACACAAACACACAGACACAAACACACACATGATAGCAAAATCCCATAACTTTAATAAAAACTCGGATGTTGAGCCAATAGTAATATGTAAAGAGAAAAGGACCTATAAATTACTAGTTACGACTAACAGTCCACCAAGGTAACGAGATAATATACAGTCAGATAGTGTGACAACGAGGCACAACACTGACAAGGATATTGAGACATTCGAAGACCTGTCACCTAGCTCCAACACATCTACGAAGCGCAAACCAACAGCCTTCCAACTTGGAAGGCTCAGGTGCGGAAAATTCCAATGAGGGGAAGGGATGAGCAACAAAGATGTGCACGAGCTATGTCCTTCGGCCACTGTTCGTCATAACTAATAACTTATAGATCCTTTTCTCTTTACATATCCCATAACATTACATTGCAATTTTGCATTACGGCAAACAAGCAAGTTTATTGTGGACAGCTCTTCAAAAGGGAACAACCAAACTAATCTCTACACTCACACTTCAATAAGAAAACAAATCTTCTACACTAAAAACACCCCAAAGGGACAACAATACAGACTAAACCCAAAGAAAACTGAACATGCTTGCCAGAAGACTACACTAACTTTTGCCGGTGGTGAAGAATTGAAGATGAGGAGTATGCTCTGAATGAACAGTGCTGCCGTCTGTTGCACGAACTCGTACTTCATAGTTACCGGCTTCAAGATTCTCCGACAGAACAAATGTCTTCTCTGATGTTGACACACTGCCAGCAGATATCCAACTACTGTCTCCAATCCTTCGATACTCAACCTCAAAATCGGAATAGTCACTTCTCTGAGACTCACTCAGTTCTGGCAATGTAATGCTAACATGACTTCTACCAAGGTCAACATCCATAATGGACACACCACCATCACTTGGCCACATCAATAAATCACGTTGCACTCCTGTGTAAAACATACAACCAAACAATCACAAAATGTTCAGTTCTCGTTGGCTGAGCAAAGTGAAAGAAACGAGAAAGCTAGTTCTCTGTTAATATGTTTTGCACGTGCGTATGGAACGGGTACGAGGGCAGTGTGCTGTGGCTGACAGTGCTGTTGCTGTGATTCTGCAGATCATTGTTTTTCTTCTTGCCAAGTGTGCAGCTGCCCAAAAACATTTTCTCTGTCGTAGTCGTCGTGTAGTGCTGTTCTTTCCTGCTGCCAACATGAGTGGTCGTAAAGTAAAAACTGTGAACTCTGGTCGGGGTAGAGGTAGAGGCAAGAGAAGAGGCGCTCGTGCCTCAGCTGTACTTGAGTTTCCTGACTCCGATAAGGTCGGAACCACGTCGTCGTCGTCGTCGTCAGAGTACGAAACGGCAGTGGAGCACCACGCCTCGGCACCCCCAACTGCAGCTCCACAACAAGCTAGTGCTGCTGTGTCCAAGGCAGCCATGAATTTCACGGATTTCGAGAGCGAGCAAGGGCTCTTAGACATGAAGATCCGAATGCTGGAAAGAGGCATGGCTAGCAGAACGAGGCAGGCAATTGAAAAGAAGACGAGTGGGAAACTCCTCCGATGAAAGGTCATCATCGTCCTCGTCTTCGTCCTCCTCAGAGTCGAGCTCAAGATCCCGCTCGCCGAGGCGAAAAAGGAAGTACGGAACACCCACGGAGCTGAACTGGAAGACGACCAGTTATGCAAAGCAGTTTGCATTGAACGAGGAACTGTTAGAATTCATTGCCTCAATGAAGTCAAAGTCAAAGAGAAGAAGGAGAAGGGCAGCGAAAAAAGGTGAGCGTATACTAAGAGATAGGCAGGAGTGGCTTGTTGTTGCTGAAAACCATGGCCACCAGGTGGCGACAGCTTTCCAAGGAGGTAACCTGCTTGTGGACTTGGTGACAGGCTCCAAAAAGCAGAAACGGCTCCAGGCCGCAATCCAAGCAGAAGGGGTGAAAAAGAAAGTGGCAGGAGGTGTGCATAGCCTAGGTGCGGTCAATGCTAATGTTCAGGCAGGGCAGGGGATGAGGATCCCACCTCGTCCACATCCAGGTCCCATTCAGCATATGCCAGGTAACTTTCGCCCCCCTCCGGTGTGCCACAGATGTGGGCAGCCAGGGCATTTTGTCAAAGTCTGCCCGCAGCAGCCGACTGCCGCTGGCCAGCAAAATCGGCGGCCAATGTAACAATGATACGAACACTTCATGGAAGAGCGCAGCAATATTTGACATCATAGCTATGTTAGATATTTTATTCGTTGATTGATATAATAAGTCAGTGTGGCTAGTTCTAGACTGATGTCGTATTGTGCGTCTTATTTCATAAATTGTGAATACAATACAACCCTCCAAAGTTTGTACAAGAACATTCACTGCGGAAGTTCTGTGTGTCTTTACGGGCTGTATGTTATATCTGCAAATAGCACGGGTGCTACGCTAGGCTGCTGGGATCCTGGATCCGAAGTGCCGGGCGCCAGGTGCCATGTTGTTGATGCTGCTGTGGCTGCTGGTGAGGGGTAGTGATCTGCCCGTTGAGACGCGAACTGCTGCCGAGGGGTATCAGAGAGATGGGGACCGCGCAAGTCGTGATTAGCCAAAGTATTCGGCGACCTCAACCGATTTTCCTGCTCCTATCATGGATAGGGTTCTAAACCCAGCTATGCTTTGTGCGTCTTGTGCAGTAGGTCTGCATTCACCGCATATTCAAATGGCTGCTGTGTGTGATGGGGCTGAGTTTGCATGCTGATGCTCGTGCAAACAAATTTGGAGCAGAGAACACATCCAAAACCACAATCTCAGCAAGCCAAAAACGCCCATGCCCTACAAGCCACTTTATCAAAAAAGCCAGGCCATCCAAAAGTGGGGCAGTGTTCATCTTCAAATTCGTTCAAGACCCAACAGTGCTACTGAAACTTTGTCTACAAAAAACCCAAAATGAAATAGCCTCTACACATGTAATATAGCATGGCAAGTCGGATAAGAATAGAGAATACAACAGTGGGCCCAGACAATTTCAAAGTCTAAACAGCCACAACACTCATACTCACCGATTGGCTCAGCAGTCAAAGAGACAAACTGGATGGAACGTTGACTTCCATCTGCTAGATTACTTGTGACAATTGTTACATACTGAGAACCACTGACAACACCAGATGGTACGCCGTGCGGGAAATCACCAACTCTCAAATTATCCTCTCTCGACACACTCTGATATTCACCAGTGCTCGTGTTGAATAGCAGAACTTCTACAGAATAACTGATAGCCAGTGGGTCTACTGATGGTAGAGAGATCGACACAGGTACTGTTCACACAAACACAACACAAACACACAGACACAAACACAGACATAATAGCAAAAACCCATAACTTTACATTGCAATTGTGCATTACGGCAAACAAGCAAGTTTATTGTGCAAAGCTCTTCAAAAGGGTACAACTAAACTAATCTCTACATTCACACTTCAATAAGAAAACAGATCTTCTAGACTCAAAACACCCCAAAGGGACAACAATACAGACTAAACCCAAAGAAAACTGAACATGCTTGCCAGAAGACTAAACTAACCTTTGCCGGTGGTGAAGAATTGAAGATGAGGGGTATGCTCTGAATGAACAGTGCTGCCGTCTGTTGCACGAACTCGTACTTCATAGTTACCAGCTTCAAGATTCTCCGACAGAACAAATGTCTTCTCTGATGTTGACACACTGCCAGCAGATATCCAACTACCGTCTCCAATCCTTCGATACTCCACTTCAAAATCGGAATAGTCACTTCTCTGAGACTCACTCAGTTCTGGCAATGTAATGCTAACATGACTTTTACCAAGGTCAACATCCATAATGGACACACCACCATCACTTGGCCACATCAATAAATCCCGTTGCACTCCTGTGTAAAACATACAACCCAAACAATCACAAACACATCCAAAACCACAATCAAAACAACAACAACAACAGCAACAACAACAACAACAACAACAACATCAACGACAAAGAAGACAACGAAAATGACAACAAGCCACATCTTCAAAAAAAAAGGCAGGCCGCCCAACAGTGGGGGGATGTTTATCTTCAAATTTGTTCAAGGACCAACACTTCTGCTGGAAACTATCCAATAAATCACACCCAAAATGAAATATCTATACACACGAGGAATTATAGCGTGGAGAAAATTGGATTAAACCAAAAAAATACATACGGGCAGCAAGGACCTAATGTCTAAATGGCCACAACCCTCATACTCACCGATTGGCTCAGCAGTCAAAGAGTCCAACTGGATGGAACGTTGACTTCCATCTGCTAGATTACCTGTGACAATTGTTACATACTGAGAACCACTGACAACACCAGATGGTACGCCGTGCGGGAAATCACCAACTCTCAAATTATCCTCTCTCGACACACTCTGATATTCACCAGTGCTCGTGTTGAATAGCAGAACTTCTACAGAATAACTGATAGCCAGTGGGTCTACTGATGGTAGAGAGATTGACACAGGTACTGTTCACACAAACACACAGACACAAACACAGACATATACACACAGACATAAACACAGACATAATAGCAAAATCCCATAACTTTACATTGCAATTTTGCATCAGAGCAAACAAGCAAGTTTATTGTGGACAGCTCTTCAAAAGGGAGCAACCAAACTAATCTCTACACTCACACTTCAATAAGAAAACAAATCTTCTAGACTCAAAACACCCCAAAGGGACAACAATACAGACTAAACCCAAAGAAAACTGAACATGCTTGCCAGAAAACTACACTAACCTTTGCCGGTGGTGAAGAATTGAAGATGAGGGGTATGCTCTGAATGAACAGTGCTGCCGTCTGTTCCACGAACTCGTACTACATAGTTACCAGCATCAAGATTCTCCGACAGAACAAATGTCTTCTCTGATGTTGACACACTGCCAGCAGATATCCAACTACTGTCTCCAATCCTTCGATACTCCACTTCAAAATCGGAATAGTCACTTCTCTGAGACTCACTCAGTTCTGGCAACGTAATACTAACATGACTTCTACCAAGGTCAACATCCATAATGGACACACCACCATCACTTGGCCACATCAATAAATCACGTTGCACACCTGTTTAAAACATACAATCCAACCATCACAAACACATCCAAAACAACAACCTCAGCAACCAAAACCACCCCCACGCCCTACAAGCCATTTTATCAAAAGATCCAGGCCACCCAAAAGCAACGCAGTGTTCATCTTCAAATTCGTTCAAGACCCAACAGTGCTGCTGCAACTTTGTCTATAAACAAACCCAAAAAGAAATAGCCTCCAACACATGTAATAAAGCGCGGTAAGTCGGATGAGAATAGAGAATACAACCGTGGGCCCAAACAATTTCAAAGTCTTAACAGCCACAACACTCATACTCACCGATTGGCTCAGCAGTCAAAGAGACAAACTGGATGGAACGTTGACTTCCATCTGCTAGATTACTTGTGACTATTGTTACATACTGAGAACCACTGACAACACCAGATGGTACGCCGTGCGGGAAATCACCAACTCTCAAATTATCCTCTCTCGACACACTCTGATATTCACCACTGCTCGTGTTGAATAACAGAACTTCCACTGAATAACTGCTAGCCAGTGGGTCTACTGTTGGTAGAGAGATCGACACAGGTACTGTTCACACAAACACACAGATACAAACACACAGACACAAACACAGACATAATAGCAAAATCCCATAACTTTACATTGCAATTGTGCATCAGGGCAAACAAGAAAGTTTATTGCGGACAGCTCTTCAAAAGGGTACAACAAAACTAGGGCTGAAACGGTACACATTTGTGCTTAGCCCTTTGGTGCCTGACTGAATTTTAGATTTGTCGTAGTTTTGGCTCAATTTTTTGGAAAGCCTATATCTCCGCAACCGTTTAGATGATGTAGCGACAAAAGTATGTATTCTGAATGGCAAGACACAGCAAAATCCGATTTTTGAATTTTCAAGTCAGAAAAATTTACAATAGGGTCAGGGTACTGCGCTGGTCCAAGAACATCTTGGTCGCCAACACCACTCAGCACGCCGAATCCACTACCTCGTCCACGGCCTCCGCCACACGCGCCACGCACGCCACGATCAGCTGTTCCATCAGCTGGCAGAGCTCGACCAGCGCCGCGAGCAATTCCTCCGCGCAGCGCGAGCGGGCACGTCCACGAACTGGCTGCGCTTGCCCTCGCCCTACAGCTTCTTGAAGCTCATCGTCGGAAGTTTTGTCCTCGTCTGAAGAGCTGCCGTTCTCAAGAAATTCACCGAAAACCAAATCATCGTTGAGTCGGTCTTCCTCATCTGATGACGGCAGGTTTCCGTCAGAGAAAAGAGCGTCAGGTTATTCACCATCGTCGTCTTCTGATTCTTCTTCTACAGAGGCATCATCGGCCTCCAGCTCTTCAAACAACTCAAGCGCTCTTGCAGCATCCATGACGGAGGTCAGCTGTAGTGGCCATGAACTGTACTAGTCGAAAACAAAGCGAAACAGCAATGTTTTGTCCATATTGCAGGACGCTTGCGTAGGCTGCCACGCTCGATTGACTTCCGCTGATCTGCGCGATCGTCGTTGATCACGACTCGACTTTTTCAAATGCAACCCCCCTACTTTCTCTATTGCTATCTACAGGCCAGCTACTGAAGGGTCTCTGTACAAAAATCAGGCACCTGCGATGTACGAGACTGGCTCTGTGCTCGATTTTAGTATGCACTGTCAGCATAGGTCGAAATTGACCTACCGGCACCTAAGGGTTAACGGTTAGCTGTTAGCATAACGGTTGGTTAACCGGTTATAACCTATAAGACTGCAACATGGAAACTTCATTGTTTGTTTTTGACGCCATTTGTATGCCTTGTCTGACGAATTTTCAGGATTCTGTACAAAATACTCGAAAATAGGTAACATCCGCTGGGTAGCTAAAAATTGGAGTGCACAATTTTCACCTTACACCTAGTGTGTGCCTGAGGTATTAACTTTGGTGTCCTTCACTTGATTTTCACAATCTTGGGCTCCTTGGAAAGCTCCTGGTGAGAGCAAAGCGATGATACTAGGTTCCATCAAGCAATCTCCACATAATATCAGGTGCAGGAACACAGCAAAGTCGTTTCCAAGCCCGATATGCAAGCAAATCCGTCCCATCAACGCCATTTCACTTTCTTCCATCGCAGAACGCACAAATATTTTGAGACGATAGAACTTCAGGCCGCTACGTCGCTAGCTTGTGCTCAGTCGACTAGTCCCTCCAGAGGCACACAAAAAAGGATTTGTTTCACAAAAGGTGGTAATGCGTATCGATCGAAAATTTGAATTTGCAGAGATAAGAATTCGGTATGCGATATCTCTGGAGTCAGACATTGCAGATATTCGGCGATTGTTGCAATGGAGAGCTCGGAGTTTCCGCTACCACGTAGAGCCTTCGTTTGTTGAATTTGAACAAGAAATGACGGAGTTATGAAGGTTCCTATTTCTCGAAAAATGTTCGAAAAATCGCTGCATAACCGTCGATCAAACGGTTATCCGTTTGTTTGGCCCTAACGGGGGTTCATAACCGGTTATTCGTAATAGCCGTTTCAGCCCTAAACAACACTAATCTCTACATTCACACTTCAATAAGAAAACAAATCTTCTAGACTCAAAACAACAAAGGGACAACAATACAGACTAAACCCAAAGAAAACTGAACATGCTTGCCCGAAAACTACACTAACCTTTGCCGGTGGTGAAGAACTGAAGATGAGGAGTATGCTCTGAATGAACAGTGCTGCCGTCTGTTCCACGAACTCGTACTTCATAGTTACCAGCATCAAGATTCTCCGACAGAACAAATGTCTTCTCTGATGTTGATACACTGCCAGCAGATATCCAACTACTTTCTCCAATCCTTCGATACTCCACTTCAAAATCGGAATAGTCACTTCTCTGAGACTCACTCAGTTCTGGCAATGTAATACTAACATGACTTCTACCAAGGTCAACATCCATAATGGACACACCACCATCACTTGGCCACATCAACAAATCACGTTGCACTCCTGTGTAAAACATACAACCCAACAATTACAAACACATCCAAAACAACAACTTCAGGAAGTCAAAGAACGCCCACGCCCTACAAGCCATTTTATCAAAAGATCCGGCCACCCAAAAGCAACGCAGTGTTCATCTTTAAATTCGTTCAAGACCCAACAGTGCTACTGAAACTTTGTCTACAAACAAAACCAAAAAGAAATAGCCTCCAACACATGTAATAAAGCGCGGTAAGTCGGATGAGAATAGAGAATACAACCGTGGGCCCAAACAATTTCAAAGTCTTAACAGCCACAACACTCATACTCACCGATTGGCTCAGCAGTCAAAGAGACAAACTGGATGGAACGTTGACTTCCATCTGCTAGATTACTTGTGACAATTGTTACATACTGAGAACCACTGACAACACCAGATGGTACGCTATGCGGGAAATCACCAACTCTCAAATTATCCTCTGTCGACACACTCTGATATTCACCAGTGCTCGTGTTGAATAGCAGAACTTCTATTGAATAACTGATAGCCAGTGGGTCTACTGTTGGTAGAGAGATCCACACAGGTACTGTTCACACAAACACACAGACACAAATACACAGACATAAACACAGACATAATAGCAAAATCCCATAACTTTACATTGCAATTTTGCATCAGAGCAAACAAGCAAGTTTATTGTGCAAAGCTCTTCAAAAGCGAACAACCAAACTAATCTCTACACTCACACTTCAATAAGAAAACAAATCTTCTAGACTCAAACCACCCCAAAGGGACAACCATACAGACTAAACCCAAAGAAAACTGAACATGCTTGCCAGAAAACTACACTAACCTTTGCCGGTGGTGAAGAATTGAAGATGAGGGGTATGCGCTGAATGAACAGTGCTGCCGTCTGTTCCACGAACTCGTACTTCATAGTTACCAGCATCAAGATTCTCCGACAGAACAAATGTCTTCTCTGATGTTGACACACTGCCAGCAGATATCCAACTACTGTCTCCAATCCTTCGATACTCCACTTCAAAATCGGAATAGTCACTTCTCTGAGACTCACTCAGTTCTGGCAACGTAATACTAACATGACTTCTACCAAGGTCAACATCCATAATGGACACACCACCATCACTTGGCCACATCAATAAATCACGTTGCACACCTGTTTAAAACATACAATCCAACCATCACAAACACATCCAAAACAACAACCTCAGCAACCAAAACCACCCCCACGCCCTACAAGCCATTTTATCAAAAGATCCAGGCCACCCAAAAGCAATGCAGTGTTCATCTTCAAATTCGTTCAAGACCCAACAGTGCTGCTGCAACTTTGTCTATAAACAAACCCAAAAAGAAATAGCCTCCAACACATGTAATAAAGCGCGGTAAGTCGGATGAGAATAGAGAATACAACAGTGGGCCCAAACAATTTCAAAGTCTTAACAGCCACAACACTCATACTCACCGGTTGGCTCAGCAGTCAAAGAGACAAACTGGATGGAACGTTGACTTCCATCTGCTAGATTACTTGTGACTATTGTTACATACTGAGAACCACTGACAACACCAGATGGTACGCTATGCGGGAAATCACCAACTCTCAAATTATCCTCTCTCGACACACTCTGATATTCACCACTGCTCGTGTTGAATAACAGAACTTCCACTGAATAACTGCTAGCCAGTGGGTCTACTGCTGGTAGAGAGATCGACACAGGCACTGTTCACACAAACACAACACAAACACACAGACACAAACACAGACATAATAGCAAAATCCCATAACTTTACATTGCAATTGTGCATCAGGGCAAACAAGAAAGTTTATTGCGGACAGCTCTTCAAAAGGGTACAACAAAACTAGGGCTGAAACGGTACAAATTTGTGCTTAACCTTTGGGGCCTGACTGAATTTTAGATTTTTCGTAGTTTTGGCTCAATTTTTTGGAAAGCCTATTGTATTCGATATTTCTGAAGACTATTATTGTACCACAAGGAGCGTAACGATTACACAAAAGGCGATCGTTCAAAGCAGGTAACAACAAAGAGCAAACTACGCTCAAAACCAAAACAACAACTGCACCAGCAAGCTCTTTCCTTGCACTAACTACAAATACATCAAAACCAAGCAGCAAAATGCAAATCCGCACGCATGTTTGCCGGAACTGAACCTCCGTAGCGCAGCTGATCATCGCGGCTGCACGGGACGACCTTCCCGCCATAGTAGGGCAAAGAACTATGCATGGAACTAGCAATGAATGCATGCAGCACACCGGCAAGCCGTCCCTACGCAGACGTCTAGTCTAGCGTGAGCAAGGATGAATAGCATGAGAAACATGATATGACACATTACTCCTATGATGCATGCAATGTTTACAACACCTATATCTCCGCAACCGTTTAGATGATGTAGCGACAAAAGTATGTATTCTGAATGGCAAGACACAGCAAAATCCGATTTTTGAATTTTCAAGTCAGAAAAATTTACAATAGGGTCAGGGTACTGCGCTGGTCCAAGAACATCTTGGTCGCCAACACCACTCAGCACGCCGAATCCACTACCTCGTCCACGGCCTCCGCCACACGCGCCACGCACGCCACGATCAGCTGTTCCATCAGCTGGCGGAGCTCGACCAGCGCCGCGAGCAATTCCTCCGCGCAGCGCGAGCGGGCACGTCCACGAACTGGCTGCGCTTGCCCTCGCCCTACAGCTTCTTGAAGCTCATCGTCGGAAGTTTTGTCCTCGTCTGAAGAGCTGCCGTTCTCAAGAAATTCACCGAAAACCAAATCATCGTTGAGTCGGTCTTCCTCATCTGATGACGGCAGGTTTCCGTCAGAGAAAAGAGCGTCACATTATTCACCATCGTCGTCTTCTGATTCTTCTTCTACAGAGGCATCATCGGCCTCCAGCTCTTCAAACAACTCAAGCGCTTTTGCAGCATCCATGACGGAGGTCAGCTGTAGTGGCCATGAACTGTACTAGTCGAAAACGAAGCGAAACAGCAACGTTTTGTTCATGTTGCAGGACGCTTGCGTAGGCTGCCACGCTCGATTGACTTCCGCTGATCTGCGCGATCGTCGTTGATCACGACTCGACTTTTTCAAATGCAACCCCCCTACTTTCTCTATTGCTATCTACAGGCCAGCTACTGAAGGGTCTCTGTACAAAAATCAGGCACCTGCGATGTACGAGACTGGCTCTGTGCTCGATTTTAGTATGCACTGTCAGCATAGGTCGAAATTGACCTACCGGCACCTAAGGGTTAACGGTTAGCTGTTAGCATAACGGTTGGTTAACCGGTTATAACCTATAAGACTGCAACATGGAAACTTCATTGTTTGTTTTTGACGCCATTTGTATGCCTTGTCTGACGAATTTTCAGGATTCTGTACAAAATACTCGAAAATAGGTAACATCCGCTGGGTAGCTAAAAATTGGAGTGCACAATTTTCACCTTACACCTAGTGTGTGCCTGAGGTATTAACCCTTTGTGGACGGACTGTACGAGTTTCGATCTAATAAGATCGAAAGTCTGCAGGCGGTAAAATCTTCGTAACTCCATCGTTTCTTGAGCAAATTCCACAGTGGAAGGGTCTACGTGGTAGCAGAAACTCCAAGCTGTCCAATGCAACAATCGCCGAAGAGTTACGATGTCGGACGCCAGAGATATCGCACGCCGTATTCTTACCTCGGCAAATTCAAATTTTTGATCGATCATTTCGCCATTTTGGGGGAAAATCCCTTTTCGTGTGCTCTTTGAGCGACTGAGCACATGATAATGACGTAGCCGGCTGAAGTTTGAATCGTCTCAAACAGATTTGAGCGTTCTGCGATTAAGGAGAGTGGAACGGCGTTGATGGGACGAATTTGCTTGCATATCAGGCTTGGAGGCGACTTTGCTGTGTTACCACGCCTGATTTGTGGCGGCTGGATAATGGAGATTGGTACCCTGGCGTTGCTCTCGTCAAGAGCTTTCCAATGAGCCCTTGATTGTGAAAATCAAGTGAAGGACACCAAAGTTATGGCATGGTAAAGTTGAAAATTGTACTGACATTTTGTAATTCTGGTGCATACTGTGCTAGTAATCCGTCCATAAAGGGTGGGTAGCTAAAAATTGGAGTGCACAATTTTCACCTTACACCTAGTGTGTGCCTGAGGTATTAACTTTGGTGTCCTTCACTTGATTTTCACAATCTTGGGCTCCTTGGAAAGCTCCTGGTGAGAGCAAAGCGATGATACTAGGTTCCATCAAGCAATCTCCACATAATATCAGGTGCAGGAACACAGCAAAGTCGTTTCCAAGCCCGATATGCAAGCAAATCCGTCCCATCAACGCCATTTCACTTTCTTCCATCGCAGAACGCACACATATTTTGAGACGATTCAACTTCAGGCCGCTACGTCGCTAGCTTGTGCTCAGTCGACTAGTCCCTCCAGAGGCACGCAAAAAAGGATTTGTTTCACAAAAGGTGGTAATGCGTATCGATCGAAAATTTGAATTTGCAGAGATAAGAATTCGGTATGCGATATCTCTGGAGTCAGACATTGCAGATATTCGGCGATTGTTGCAATGGAGAGCTCGGAGTTTCCGCTACCACGTAGAGCCTTCGTTTGTTGAATTTGAACAAGAAATGACGGAATTATGAAGGTTCCTATTTCTCGAAAAATGTTCGAAAAAATCGCTGCATAACCGTCGATCAAACGGTTATCCGTTTGTTTGGCCCTAACGGGGGTTCATAACCGGTTATTCGTAATAACCGTTTCAGCCCTAAACAACACTAATCTCTACATTCACACTTCAATAAGAAAACAAATCTTCTAGACTCAAAACAACAAAGGGACAACAATACAGACTAAACCCAAAGAAAACTGAACATGCTTGCCCGAAAACTACACTAACCTTTGCCGGTGGTGAAGAACTGAAGATGAGGAGTATGCTCTGAATGAACAGTGCTGCCGTCTGTTCCACGAACTCGTACTTCATAGTTACCAGCATCAAGATTCTCCGACAGAACAAAAGTCTTCTCTGATGTTGATACACTGCCAGCAGATATCCAACTACTTTCTCCAATCCTTCGATACTCCACTTCAAAATCGGAATACTCACTTCTCTGAGACTCACTCAGTTCTGGCAATGTAATACTAACATGACTTCTACCAAGGTCAACATCCATAATGGACACACCACCATCACTTGGCCACATCAATGAATCACGTTGCACTCCTGTGTAAAACATACAACCCAACAATTACAAACACATCAAAAACAACAACTTCAGGAAGTCAAAGAACGCCCACGCCCTACAAGCCATTTTATCAAAAGATCCAGGCCACCCAAAAGCAACACAGTGTTCATCTTTAAATTCGTTCAAGACCCAACAGTGCTACTGAAACTTTGTCTACAAACAAAACCAAAAAGAAATAGCCTCCAACACATGTAATAAAGCGCGGTAAGTCGGATGAGAAAAAAGAATACAACCGTGGGCCCAAACAATTTCAAAGTCTTAACAGCCACAACACTCATACTCACCGATTGGCTCAGCAGTCAAAGAGACAAACTGGATGGAACGTTGACTTCCATCTGCTAGATTACTTGTGACAATTGTTACATACTGAGAACCACTGACAACACCAGATGGTACGCTATGCGGGAAATCACCAACTCTCAAATTATCCTCTCTCGACACACTCTGATATTCACCAGTGCTCGTGTTGAATAGCAGAACTTCTACTGAATAACTGCTAGCCAGTGGGTCTACTGTTGGTAGAGAGATGGACACAGGTACTGTTCACACAAACACACAGAAACAAACACAGACATATACACACAGACATAAACACAGACACAAATACACAGACACAAAAACAGACATACACACACAGCCATAAATACACAGACACAAACACACAGACGTAAGCACACAGACACAAACACAGACATACACACACAGACACAAACACACAGACACAAACACAGGCATAATAGCAAAATCCTATAACTTTACATTGCAATTTTGCATCAGAGCAAACTAGCAAGTTTATTGTGCAAAGCTCTTCAAAAGGGAACAACTAAACTAATCTCTACACTCACACTTCAATAAGAAAACAAATCTTCTACACTAAAAACACCCCAAAGGGACAACAATACAGACTAAACCCAAAGAAAACTGAACATGCTTGCCAGAAGACTACACTAACCTTTGCCGGTGGTGAAAAACTGAAGATGAGGAGTATGCTCTGAATGAACAGCGCTGCCGTCTGTTCCACGAACTCGTACTTCATAGTTACCAGCATCAAGATTCTCCGACAGAACAAATGTCTTCTCTGATGTTGACACACTGCCAGCAGATATCCAACTACTGTCTCCAATCCTCCGATACTCCACTTCAAAATCGGAATAGTCACTTCTCTGAGACTCACTCAGTTCTGGCAATGTAATGCTAACATGACTTTTACCAAGGTCAACATCCATAATGGACACACCACCATCACTTGGCCACATCAATAAATCACGTTGCATTCCTGTGTAAAACATACAACCACACAACCACAAACACATCCAAAACCACAATCAAAACAACAACAACATCAACGACAACGACAAAGAAGACAACGAAAATGACAACAAGCCACATCTTCAAAAAAAAAAGGCAGGCCGCCCAACAGTGGGGGGATGGTTATCTTCAAACTTGTTCAAGGGGCCAACACTTCTGCTGGAAACTATCCAATAAATCACACCCAAAATGAAATATCTATACACACGAGGAATTATAGCGTGGAGAAAATTGGATTAAACCAAAAAATACAACCACGGGCAGCAAGGACCCAATGTCTAAATGGTCACAACACTCATACTCACCGATTGGCTCAGCAGTCAAAGAGTCAAACTGGATGGAACGTTGACTTCCATCTGCTAGATTACTTGTGACTATTGTTACATACTGAGAACCACTGGCAACACCAGATGGTACGCCGTGCGGGAAATCACCAACTCTCAAATTATCCTCTCTCGACACACTCTGATATTCACCAATGCTCGTGTTGAATAACAGAACTTCTACTGAATAACTGATAGCCAGTGGGTCTACTGTTGGTAGAGAGATGGACACAGGTACTGTTCACACAAACACAACACAAACACATGCATTTCACACAGCGAATGTTTGAAGCTCACTGTTCTTTATTAAAGTTGGAAGTTCGAAGGCCAAACAGGATCTGTTTGAGATGGCAAGTAATGCTCTTTTCTTCCATTGTGAAAAGGAATGGCATTGAATTACTATGATCATCATGTACCTAAGATACCCAAACTAGCAACCCCTGAGTAAGTGGTCCTGGAAGAAATAAGTGACCTGCATAATAGGAGAAGCACTGCACAATGTTGCTAACACTCTAGAAAGTTTAACTCGGATGGTGAGCCAATTAAATTATGGTGAAAAAAGGAGGACAACATGTTACGAGTTACGACTAACTGTCTGGTGTCAGGTCGCCGAATGTCTCAGTACTCCTTGTCGGTTTTGTGCCATTTTGTCGCACTCGCTGACTGTATAAGATCTTGTTATGTTGGTGGACAGTTAGTCATAACTCGTAACATTTTGTCCTCCTTTTTCACTCTAGAAAGTGTCCTGTTGTATTTGGTAAACCCACTAGTCTTACTCCTATCCACTCTGATCAGCTACAGTATAAGCACAAATACTGGTTGGACATTTTTAGTGTAGCCGTGTTGATCCACAGTGGGTGGTGGCGTCCCTACGGATGCAGAAAACTCGGCCTCTAGCCGAGTCTTACGCGAACCGTGAATTTTGATTCGTTTCCTTGTTGGAACAATTGTCGGAGTAAAATTCCGAATGCACATCAATTATTTACCTATGTATTTCATGAGTGTCATTATTGGTGGGCACTTTCTATTCAGATGAACTACCCTTCTGATGGGTTGCACTAAGGTATTTTCGATAGGGTTAATGAGGATACTGAGTCTTTGAATAGCCCCTCGAAATATTTTTGTGAGCGAGTACTCGTTCAGGAAAAGAGTACTCGAAAGCAGCTACTGTCAGTCAACAAATATTCGGTGCAAATTTATTTTCGGCTATTTTCGGCCTGGGTATTTTTGGCCGAAATTTTTGTTTTGCAAGGTTCAATGTGACACTGAATACAGGCAGCAGCAGTACAGACTGACGTTTTAATGTGGCCAAAATGTGCCATAGCCCTGGGAGGCCGAAATGTAAACACGTCGAAAATGTGTAGACGTACGGTAAGCATGTGAAGGCAGCTGCAAAAACGCGCCTGCACTGTATGCAACGAGCAGGAACTGTTGCTCCTCCACTGCCTGTTCATGCACTGTACGCATAATTTAGGTGGTGGGCAGCGCAGGGGTAAAACATGCTAGGAGCACATATGCAGACTTCAAGTACAAGCCCACGTGCAGTGTGCAGAATTGCCACAACTGTACACAACTCAATGACAGTTTGTAACATGATAGTACAAAGGAATACTCGAGATCACTCGAGTACTCATTCGGTTCCTTCCCAAATGAATGAGAAATACAAGCACTTGTTTCACCCCCTAATTTATGACTAATTGTTTTGCTTGTACAGCTACTGACTACCATGCTTCTACCTACCCTTTCCAACAGAAATGATGCGCAGCGGTTGAGAGTACTCAGATGAGACGGTACCATCCGTAGCGCGTACTCGTAACTCGTAGTTGTCACTCGGGAGTCTCGCCAGCTCAACTGAGGTAGGTGTTGATGACGAGAAGTCCGGTAGGTCAGTCCAGGAGTAATCACCCACAATACGATACTGGGCCTGATACGTCGGGAAGCGCATTCTCAACAAGGCGTGGAGATGAGGTAGTGCAACAGTGACATTGCTCACTTCTATGTCGACATCAGACCTGGACACTGTCATGTGAACATTACTAGGCCACTCAATGAAGATGGGCAGATCACCTGAACAACACACCACAGCAGTTTATCTTCATATATTCTGTGGAAAGTCGACGACCTTGTTGTCCATTGTCTCTGCAATGTTTCCTCGACGTGAATTCTGGCCATAAAGGCGTCCCCCCCTCCCCCCCCCCCCCCCCCCTCTCTCTCTCCATCACTCCACCAAATGTACAGCAATTCAACCGCACACTGCTCGAGTGCATAGTCATGGTGTCATACAAAGTCCAAGGTTTGTGTTACATGTGTACATTTCCCTACATTGAATGCAGTCCAAGCAGAAGTTTGTACACAGAAGTTTCATATTATTTTCACAATCACTTGATTACAACTCGAGGTTCATCGAAAAAAGGTTTTTTGGAGCGCACTACCTACCAGTATCAACATATTGGCTTCACTAACGTCTATCAATGCTTCCCTCCAGCTGCTCTGAAATTTGGACTGTAAAAGCTCTCTATTGTCTACGGCATAATGAAAGCCTGCTGATCCTTCTATGTACAGACAGAACTGCTACCAACGATTAGAAGTAAACATAGCTGTCCTGCTATCTGTAGACAGTACTGCTACTGTCTACTACGGCCTGCAGTGCTGCTACTGTCTACTACGGCCTGCAGTGCTACTACTGTCTACTACGGCCTGCAGTGCTACTACTGTTTACTACGGCCTGCAGTGCTACTACTGTCTACTACGGCCTGCAGTGCTACTACTGTCTACTACGACCTGCAGTACTGCTACTGTCTACTACGGCTTGCAATGCTGCTAGTAATCACAGGCATACATACACTCATTCACCTCACACCAGCATGCAAGAGCATCACACAGACCCAAAACACTCACCTACGTCACCCAGGACATGATAGTCAATATAGTGATGCCACAGGTACTCAACGCTCTCTCCTAGGATCTCCGACACATAGTAGAAGCCGCTCTCCAGACCTCCGGGGACCTCGTAGGGGAAGTCGTGTGCCGCCAGCCCCGCCACTGTGTGATGCAGGTCTTGCTGGCCTGTTGCCCGGTTGTAGCGATAGACATCTACAAGATAGCTAGACGCCGTAGGGTCTACTGTGGTGAGTGGAATGCTTAACGGAACTGGACACGGGTGATTACAAGAAGACAAATAAATTCAAAATTACTCACCACACTACATGTAGTGCTGGACTTCAAACAAGACATTCACACATACCTCCCAGCAACCAACAGCAAGAATGGACCACAAGGTGACAGCTCTAATTTATCTGATCAGAAAATACTGCTCACAGTGGTCTTCACTGTTCATAAAAGCGTGTGTGTGCTTCGCGTGATACATAGCAGGGTGAAGCGGAGACATAAGAACAAGGAGAAACCTGTTCAGAATAGAACACAAATACTGAGTTGACAGGTACTCGCATTACACAAGAGTCCTCACCATTCCTCTAGACTAAGGTCTTCACCGAGTCTTTGCAGACTGTAGCATATTTTACCTGAATCTGGGAGTGTCCCGTATCTCACCACTCGACCAGCATGCATTGCAAGTTTGCAACTAAGAAATATTCACACACACGCATGCACGCACGCACACACACACACACACACACACAAATACACACACACACACAAGTGTACACAGCGCTTACCCCTGACAACATCGCACACTGCTTGATATTGTTCAAGAAAGGTTTCTCGGTAGACATGATTAGCGATGTCTGTTGACGATGAGGTCAGTGGGCCGTAAGCAAAGAGCAGATAGCGAGGACGTGTGGACAGTGACCTGTCATCAGCTAGGTCAGAACTTTGGCAGGGTACGGAGAATGAGATGGTGGTGGAGCCATCCACCACACTGCCTTTGCCATTCTCCACATCTTGTGAAGCATCCAACTGCGGGCGAAACTGACCCTCAGAAAATCTGCAAGAAAAAGATCAGCAAAGAGCATGATAGGGATACATTTAATCAAAACCGAGCAAGACAATGCCCGTCCTGCAACATAGAATCCACCAGTCTCCACTATCATACATGTATACATGGTATAGGACTGAGTACATGGTCAAAAGTTGCTCTGAATCAATTTGTAGTCCCCGATTCAGCACTAACCTGTCTTCTATTCTCACTGCTCCTTCAGTAGATATAGAACCAGTGACTATGTCAGAACCAGCCTGAACACACCATCACACCAACATGCAAATATGCACACGTACATGTACAAACACGCACACACACACACACAACACACACACAAACAAACACACACACACACATGCACACACAAACGCACACAAACACACACACACACATGCACACACAAACGCACACAAACGCACACAAACACACACACACACACACACACACACACACACACACTTGTCTGCGTGTACAGAAAAAACCTTCAGTGCACATGCCACAGCCCATGAGTTAGTTCCACCACTAGCTACATGACGCACATCTCCTAGGCAATCACGTTCATACAAATCAGGACCTGCATGTGAACCGTATGCATGCCAATCTGCATGAACATTTGGACTCACGCACACACAGACAATTGGTGATACAAATGTGCACACACGCACACACACACACACACACACACACACACACACACACACACACACACGCACGCACACATGCACACATACACGCACACACGCACGCGCACGCGCACATACACACACACACACATACACACACAACCACCTACCATGAACACATCATCGGAGATACCCAAGCCTAGCCAATCACCCACAACCTCCGCTGTCAGAGAGAAGAACACGGCCTGAAGCGCAGGGAAGGCTTTCCACTCGGCTGACATACTGGAAGAACTGAACACACCTGCAGCCGCAAGGAAAAACGAGCAGGAACAACTGACATGGTACAGGCACACCCTAAAAACAAAAGGTCATTTGGTGATTGTCAGGCAATGATAACTTTGCAGAGCAGCGTTGGGCTCTCATGTCATGTTCTACTGGGAAACAAAACCAAGACAGCAAGGAGTTTGAAACGAATTCTACCCACTCTACCCACTCTACCCACTCTACCCACTACCCAGTGCATACAACAAGTTGATGGTACTGGTTTAGATTTGAAGTGCTCTGGGAATGGTTGTGTCCACCTGAGTATTGTATTCTGCGATTACTAGCTAGCACCACACCCTAGCAACACCCTAGCAACACCCTAGCAACACCTTAGCAACACCCTAGCAACACCCTAGCTGCAGTGATGTCCACAGCATGTGCCGCGGGCTCTCCATCTCTCGCACTCACCGTCTGGGGTCCCTGGGAACGCCTTTGTACTGAACTGTGTATGTGCCACCTGATGACTGGCGTCAGCTTGGCTGGTCAGAGTGACAACGTATCTTGTGTTGGATTGAAGATAACCCAGCGTGAAGCTGCCTTTGTCGCTGGTCACATTAGCACGGAATACAACATAGCCGCCTGGAGTCTCGGCGACGATCACTTGCGCAAAGGACACTGTACCCAGAAAATTGGCCAGGTTCCGGAAATGTAGCACAGCTGTCGTGTCAGTCAGATTGCTAACCAATACTTGAGGTCCTGCAGAAACAAACACATCGATATACAGTCCAGAACGTCACCGGTTGTACTGGATAGCAAGCCTGGTGATGAATCTCCTCTTTGGAGAGCCTGGTGAGGAGTCTCCTCTTTGGAGCGGTGAGATTGCTCCAACGAAACTTGGAACCTGAAACTAACTGACGTGAAACTGCTGCCCTCAGCCCGCACGATGCCCGGAGAGCCTTACAGAAGGCAGCCCACCAAGCAGCATAGTGCAGTACAAAGCATGCCTCGAGTGGGGAGCACTGTCTCCACTACATACCACCCGGAGAGAATCTGAAATATGGCCCATACGAACGGGCCATGTACAGCTAGTTGCATACACATGATAGGACTTGCCTGGAGGTGCCGCAGTACGGAACGATAGACTAGGATTAGTGTTTCCATCAAACACGGTGATAGTGTAGTTGGTATTTGAGCTTAGGCCAGCTAGCACCTGACTTGTAGAACCCCCACTAATGGTACCCGTTGAGACAGTACTACCATCAGTTGTTGTGATGTCAACTCTCCAATTTGAGCCAGCTGGCACCGACTTGAGGAGAGATACAGTGACTGAGCTATCCGTGATGTCACCGACCGATAGCCCTAAGCAAGACATGGACACAGAGTTGCCATAGCACAGCGCAGTGTTGTAAAGAATCATAATTATAACCCAGGCCAACACCACACACACATACACACTTGACCCAGGCCAACACAACACCCAGGCCAACACAACACATATATGACCCAGGCTAATACAAACACATCTGACCTAGGCTAATACAAACACATCTGACCTAGGCTAATACAACACATATTTGACCCAGGCCAACGCCACACACACATGACCCAGGCAAACACAACCACAACTGACCTAGGCCACTACAAACACATCTGACCCAGGCCAATACAAGCATGTCTACTAGCAATGGACAACAGAGTTCTCAGGTCTTTCTCTATTCGACAGATCATTTCATCCAGCCAATAAATGTGTAGAAGCTGCCCGATCTAGCAACCACAATAATATACATATTGGCAAAGAGCTTTGCTTCGCAGGAATCAACTGAGTGAAACCAGGTAAGGTTGAGACTGTGAAATTCAGAGGAGACTAAGGGCATGTTCGATTGGTAAGGATTGGGATCGGGATCCAGATCTCAGATCCGTCGGATCCTTCAGAGTCAACTGAACACTTTATTCCCGTAGCTATGCAAAAGACGTTACTTCAGTAACGTCTGGCGCTAGCCAGGGTCCACACAGCTATAATTCCGTGTTTGTTTGTGCCATCGGCATGCCTGGCGCTATCCCGCACCTGTCCCGTACCGTACTGTACCATCAAAGACAGCTGGCCACAATATTCAAATAGGGCTTTCAAATGCAAGATCATAACGTGAAGCAACTTGGAAGAATGAGTATGTATGCGAAGTGTATCGGGGGAATGCATGGAGGGCGATAGTTCGGGTTCGAATCCTAGGTTATGTCTAAAAAAATAGGAGAAATGAAAATTTTATAACATCCTTACGCTTTTTTTTTGCCTAGGTCATCAAGGTGGTAGACGGTGTCGTATTACCCTCGAATGCAAAGAGAAAGTTTATTTCTTTCGCGCAGGGCCCTACGCTTTGCTTTTTTGCCTAGCTCATCATGCATGTTATTCGAACAGATGGAAACTTTTTGCAATACAATGATGTAGCCGATCAGTTCGTTGTGGTATAGTTGGGCATTGTAGCCGTCATGGTCGAAGTAAAACACTATTTACATACACAAGCTCGGGGAGCAAAAGTCTCTGTCCCATAAGCTGCCACATACCAACTAAATACAAAACCATGCACTTCACA
>NC_088644.1:2839529-2862029 GCF_964019385.1 Sycon ciliatum
TACACAGGGTAACAGGCCATGAGATACAGAGGTATACTGTACAGCTACACTTAGTCTTTGCCAAGCTGCTGCATGAAGCAGTCAGACAATAATATCTCCTGAACAAACCCAAGGTAGGCACTGCCTTTAGCATACAGACACACCAGATCCCAGCAAAAGTGAACCAGTTTCTCTCTCCATCTCACAGTGGCTGCCGGCCCGGCAGGTCCACCGATGACGTGGTATGGACACACCGTTGGTTTGCTGCGAAGTGCCAACGACATCAGTGGATCATTAACATCCTGGGTATAGACATGTCAAAGGCGTTCGACAGCATCCGGCGTGACAAGCTAATGATGGTTTTGAAATCACCCCATGGACACGGATGAAGTACACCTCATCAGGTATCTTCTAGCAGACACGCACATGACAGTGCGGGTGGGTAGAGAGTGCTCCTCGGTGTTCACGTCAACGATCGGCACGCCCCAGGGTGATGCACTGTTCCCGGTTCTGTTTGTTGTGTACCTGGAAGCTGCACTGAGACAAGTCTATGTCCAGGCGCCAGAAAGAATTACGGCTGATACTCTCCTTCCTGTAGAACTCGCATACGCTGATGATGTCGACTTTGTTAGCACCTCAGCTCCGTGGTTACAGGATCTAGAGAAAGTCATCGTCGAAGTCCTCGCAGACTGGTTCCTGACAGCGAACCCCGATAAAACGGAACATACGATTCTCAGGCGTGACATGGACAGAGTGGGTGAAAAGTGGCGAATTTGCAGGAAGCTCGGATCATTGATCAGTGAGGATGTTGTGCGGCGCAAGCAGTTAGCAACTGCAGCATTTATGTTGTGCGGTGCAAGTAGTTAGCAACTGCAGCATTTCGCTCTATGTGGAGCTTATGGAAGCGTCGTACCCATGTCAGTGAGTGTCTACGACTCCGGCTGTACTCAGCATTTGTCCTGCCAGTTCTCCTGTATAACTCGGGAACAGGGGGCCTGACACCAACAGTATCTGTCCGTCTTGATGCCTTCCATCGTCAGCAGTTGAGATCTCTGCTTGGCATCCAATGGCCACAGAGAATCTCCAACAATGAAACGTATGAGAGAAGCGGGACAACAAAACTCAGCGCTTTGGTCAAAGAGTCAAGATGGCGCTTGTTCGGTCACATTTTGCAGCAAGCCACCACCATTCCAGCAGCAATGGCCATGCATCTCTATTTCACGGCTGAAGCCAATGGTGGATGGCGTGGTTGCCCTCGCACTACACTGCCAACTGCTCTTCATGCTGACATCATTCAGGCTGGACAAGGTAGCCTCTCAAATGTGTCAGACTTGGATCATCTGTGTGAAATCGCCAAGGATCGCCCTTTAATGGCAACAGCTCTGCAAGAGGATTTGCCAAGTGTAATATCTACAAGTAACACTGAGAAAAAATACCATTCATCAACGAAAAGATTCAACGTCAATGTCAATATCATCATATCGCTCCAATATCATCATGTTATCGGTAATGACTGAAACATTCAGGTGATGGCCAATGACTGAAATAATAGCATCTTTAATATAATAGCATCTTTAATATCACTCCAATATCATTTATCACTACTGAATGAATGAACAATCATTTTCTCGTCTCAGCCACCGGAATGCGAATTCCTGTCCATGTGTTTTAGCTAACATAGCAGGCAGAGTACATTACACCTTCACCATCCAAGCACATACGCTCCTCTTTGTTTTTTGTTTTTGTTTTTGTTCGACACCTCTGTTTGATACCATTTGATGCAGTGTCTCTTCCTCTTTTCAGCATAAGCGAAAGTGTGGATCATTGATCGACTCTAACGCGTACATGCAAACAATAATAAATAATACAGAAACACGGCCATACATGCATTAGCAGACGCCAGCAAGCACAGAGACACGTCCATAACCATGCTAATTAAGGAACAACACAAGACACATCACATACCGGCTTGGCAGTTTATAGAGACAAGATCGTCTGTGACGTATCTGCCGCTTGGCGTATGATAGCTTGGTGCGGTGCCTGCAGCATTGCCGCGGGCAAACAGTAGGTAATGTTCACCCTGGATACTCTTGTCGAGTTCGTCTGAACTCTGACATGGAATGCTGAAAGCAATCTCCAGCACTCCATTGGTGCGGCTGCCACTGCCGCTGCCAGGGATAACTTGACTGTCAGTGTCAACTCTCGGCGGACTGTATCCCGATGCCCAGCTACAAGAAACACACACAGGTATAATAACGTGTGTGAACACAGATGGGAATGTAATGGTGGAACAGTACAGAAATTATCACGGAGCAACATTGGCATTGGAATTTTATTTCAAAGATTCTTCAAAGGTGGATGCCTATCAAGGAAGTCTCATGATAATATTACTGTGTATCGTTGTGCAAACCATATAATAGACCCTAGTCCCTAGACCCTAGACGCTGGACCCTACACCCTGGACTGTGGACACTGGACCCTAGACCCTGGACTCTAGACCCTGGACCCTAGACCCTGGACTCTAGACCCTGGCCTCTAGACCCACCCTAGAGTGCTCATGGCACTCACAGAAAGCACCTCATTGACAGTGACATAAATCTCAAATTCCAATCAAGGAAACAAAGCAAGCATCTGAAAACGTCACCCTACTCACCGATCAGTCACAAGGACATTGTTATTATCAAGCAGGATACCAAGTATAACGTCAGAAATTTGCTGTAAAAGCAATAGAAAGAAAGACAGGCAGACAGACAGACAGGCAGGCAGACAGACAGGCATGCAGGCAGGCAGACAGACAGACAGACAGACAGACAGACAGACAGACAGACAGACAGACAGACAAGAGAGGAGCAAAGAATATAGCAAAACAGACATATTTAGATACTTCATACACACAGCTACAATTGTACGGACATGGACAAACACTCACACTCGCATGCAAGCACAAACACGCACACACACGCACACACACGCACACACACGCACACACACATACACACAGCATCTCATCCAGTGTAAGTCATCTACATAAGCAAACAGACTGGAGAAGTATTCTAACTTCAGGAACTGAGACAGTAGCTCAAGCACTGGAATATGTTACTAGTATACAAAAGAAATATTGATGGACTAAGACAATCCTGAATTATTTCCATGTTTCGGGTTGCCTTTCTGACCGTCTTTTCCCATGGGACCACAGAATATGTTAACCGGTAGCCTTGCAAGTACAACAGAAGCATCATTACTCCATTGCTTCTCTGCTCTCTACACTGCAGGTGCATTGTGGGACAATCTCCCCCGATACCCCTGTGCCTGCAAGACCCAGGTGCGGGCCTGGTGGGGTCCTGCCAGTGCTGGCTGACAGGCTGCAGAACAAATTGAAGAGCTACGCCATGACAGGTTTGGCCTGAATGCCTGCATATCTGGCCACACCGAGAATAAAGGAACTTGAGCGAATGACAGCATTCTAGCTGAGTAGAGCGACCTGAAACAACAAATTGATTCCGGACGGCCTAAGATGAAAAGAGTCACTGAAATATTTTGAGATGAAAGAAATCAAGTTTCATTTAATCTTAAGAACTAAGTATCTCCACTCATGAACAAAACTCTAACATCAGTAAATCTCACAATGGTTCTAAGCAAAATTCTCAAGACCTCTACCTCTTCTTACCATGCGACGATTATCAGATATTCCCACAGCCAGCCAAGAATTCTGTGACTCAGCCGTCCGCAGTACAAAGCGCACACTCTGCGTGTCCGGGTCCACAGTCCATGTGGCATTGATGGTTGGCCCGACAAACCTGCCAGCTGCGTTCCGCCAGGAACAGGATCAAACAAGAGAATGCACCACAGCAAGCACTCGAAACAGTGCCATAAACTCCAATCACAAAAAATGCCCGATGGAATTAAGATAATATTAACCCACATGCATGCACGCATACACACAATAAAACTTAAAACAACCAAAACATCAATATGCACATTTATCCAGACACGCTCTCACATACACACGCACGCATGTGCGTGCCAAACGTACAAAACGTGGACACATGTACACCAAACAGATAGAATACAAGGAAGTGGGGTTTGCCATAGTTTTTTTCTTCAATTTTGTCTGATAAATATTTACGAGACTTTGCATCGAGCGACACCGTGGATAACATTGAGCCAAGAATTATGCAATAAACCAGAAGAGATATCTCTTTACAAGTAGGCAAATAAATGCGTAGGTGCCCGGCAACAGCAATCGGGCGAGTCACAGCAATGTACGTATTGCAACTTCAATGATACACATACACGGTTGACCACCCATGCCTCCATTTTCGGCGGGTCAACCACATGGTGGCCCGGCAACTTCAAACGGGAACACACCGATACAACATACACAGTTGACCACACATGCCTCCATTATCGGCGGGTCAACCACATGGTGGCCCGGCAACTTCAAACGGGAACACACCGATACAATAGACACAGTTGACCACCCATGCCTCCATTATCGGCGGGTCAACCACATGGTGGCCCGGCAACTTCAAACGGGAACACACCGATACAATAGACACAGTTGACCACCCATGCCTCCATTTTCGGCGGGTCAACCACATGGTGGCCCGGCAACTTCAAACGGGAACACACCGATACAATAGACACAGTTGACCACCCATGCCTCCATTTTCGGCGGGTCAACCACATGGTGGCCCGGCAACTTCAAACGGGAACACACCGATACAACATACACAGTTGACCACCCATGCCTCAAACCGGCGGGTCAACCACACAACAACATACAGGTGTCACAACACTGAGACAGTACAACACAACACTGAGAGGCAAATGCATTTGACCCTCCCAAAAACCAGTGTTTACGACCAAGCATTTCTCACGGCATCGCTCATTAGCATAACTTCCTGCAAGTAACCATGGCAAACCCCTAAGTGATACCCACAGAGCCACACCGGCACAAGGACTGCACAACAAGCGGAAGGCACAACACTGTACAACACTACAAATGTACCTCACTTCTGTTCTCAACACCACATGGGCGTGGGCTGTTCCAGTCTTTGCTGCTAGCCATTGCACAGAGGGTATACCGGCTGCACGCCTGACATAGTGATCGGATGCTGCACTTCGCCAGCAGCCTGCACGGCATATGGCTGCTTCACAGACACTTGTACTCCGGTGAGCTATGAGTGTGGCCCCGCCAATGCGCACAGAATGGGAGCTCACCCGGTTGCAGTTGAGGATCCTAGTCGAGAAAACTCGGGAGAAGTAGCCGCCGTCGACGAACACAAACACTGGCCGTGAGCTGCCGGCAGTAGCGGTCAGGGACCGGAACTCGGCCATAGCCGAAACTGGGTACATCAGATTATGTGTGCGCAAATACCGGGCTTAAAGGTCTGAGTCGCTCATGAGATCATTGCTGGCAGCAATCAGAGCGGCGAGTTCAGCGGAGGAGTTGGCACCAGGCACTGGTTGGCTGTGGAAGCCAGTTCTCGGAAGCGAGTAATCACAATAGGTTCATGCTGCATCTCAGCGGCCCGTTGCCCCAAAAACGATTGTCCTTGATAGAAACCGCAGAAGCCAACATCAGAGGCATCCGTGAATAGCTCAAGGTCAGGGGACTTTGAAAACTCGACATCGTAGAAGAAGGATTGGCCATTCCAGTTTGCGGCAAAGGAGCGCGACCATTCGATGTCCAAGTGAGCTTTTGTGTTGATGTTGACTACTGACTGAAGAGACTGAGAGAGTTGTCCAGCTAAGATACAGGAGTTGACGGATGAAGGTCCTGCCAGGAGGAACCACCTTTGCGGCAAGGACAAGGTTCCGATCAGCGACAGCAGTTCCCGCGTTGTGTAGCTAGTGCGCGTGGACTACTCACTCAAAGCCGCTAGAAAGGCAAATAACTTCTTGTCAGGTAGCCGCATCACCTGGTCCTCGCTGTCGACTTCTATGCCAAGTACCGTCACCACTGTTGCTGGGCCGACCACCTTGCTGAGGTTGTTGAAGACCTGCGGAACCGTTGCTTTCAGTTGAACTCATTCCATTAACCATCAAGCACACGAACATAAGCACCTTGTTAAGTGCAGCGTACTGGTTCTTGTGCTGGCCTGCACAGCTATCAGGAATAGTTTTACCCAGAATGACTGGGTTGATGATTTCTCCCTGAGATAGGGTAATGCCACGTGCACAGCAGATGTGGTGCATAACGAACGCACAGTGGGCATAAAATCTTCATATCCACATCAAAGGCCACAAGCGTTTGACAACCACACCTGATACGTAGATGATCAACGATCGTCCCTGCACTCAACGTCGCTCCAGCAGTAGTAGCATGTTGCAAACCACCGTCGTACGTTGTCCATGTAAATGCCTCTGCTCCTTGTCTACTTCTTTGGCTAGATTTTTTGACAGGTAATCACAGCCATTTCTGAGTTGGCGTCAACGCCACTCGCCATGTCGAGGCCTAAATAACTGGTCCTCTGGCCTCTGCTTCGAGTAGTTCTTGCTTGGCCTCATGAACTCCAGGAAATTCACTACTGCGACCATGAGCTACTCTATCTGCCCACGCAACAAATAAATATTTCAACCAAGCGCGATCGATCGCTGTTTGAAGTTGTGAATTTTCAAGCGCTTCCAGCTCATACGAGTCAGCGCTTGTCTACGCAGACTAGCACAACTAATACTCTTGTACAGCTTGGCGGAGAGACAAAGGAGAAAACGGAGAAAACACAACCTTGAGTCACTTTGGCTAACTGGATGACAGAAATTGTTGACAAGGAAGTTGCTTTGCTGACACGAGGCAGGGCAAAGCGGCCACGCAAGATTTATTTTTTCATCCACCATTTTCGGAAAAAATATTTTTTATTCATGTGCCGCGTGACGAACCGTGACAAAACACGTGCATGCATGGGCTAACTTGGCTTTGCTGCTCAAAGCCGTCATATAATACAGTAAATGTACTGAGAAGACATGATCAAAGTGGTTTGCTTTAGTCCCTATAGAAAAGCTAAAAGCTTTGGTAGTGTAATACAGTAAAACCTGTAACTAAAGACCACCGTGACCACCGTGACCACCGTGCAGACCTTCGTGTAAGAAAAATCCAGGGGAGTGAACAATCACTCTCGTTATCCTCTCAAGGAGAGTGGTGGGAGAGCAGTCCCCCACCACCCCCCCCCCCCCCCCCCCCCCAAAAAATAGCTCGCCTTATCTATCCAAGGCGAGCACAATACGGGTCTTTCAACATCTTGCCATACGGTACCCCAATCGGATTCAATACCCTGCCAAATTCTTTCTGGACAATTACCGTACGCACTACAAATGGAAGCTGTTCGGACCACAACTTTAGTTTCCCTTCATCAATTTTGACAATGAATCTCAAGCATTCTGGAAAGCTATTGGCAAGAGGAACACACCAGTGGGATTTTCATCAGCTAGAGTGCTACTGCAGTGGCACTATACTATCTATCTATAGGGGGATAGCCCTGGGAAGACACGTGCAACGGGAAATTGAGGCAATTCGCAAGATCCATGGTATTTTTGTAGCATTCATCGTAGAGCGCTCCTTTCTTTTGTAGCTGACCGCTAAAGACCTGTGCCTGACGTCAAACAGGTCTATGCATGTCCGGACTAGGAGTCTAGGCCTGTCACCACTGGTCACGCAACAGAGGGAAATCCTTCATGTCAAAAATAATAATTATTATTATTATGATTGCGGAAGTGAAAATTTGCAACGGGACGTAAAATACCTTGCGAGTGCCGTAACTCCACTATTCGACCTCGGATCGACTTCAGATGTGTTGGAGCCGACAGCTGAGAACTTCCTAATGCGAATAGACATTTCGATTACTCAATTCCGTTCAGGGAAAGCCGAGTTACGAAATATTTGAGTGTGTGCAGAATGCACAATCATAGTGATGCGGATGCGCTCGAAGTTCTCAAGGCGCGCGACGAAAAGTGCGCCCAAAATGAAAATAAGGAGAGCGAAGGCGTGCGAGAGCGATCGCTCTCCTTTTACCAGATGGTCTGCCGTGACTAGCAACCAGCCTGGTACTACCGACCACCTCGCCAGGCACGAACGGTCCCACATTCAAAATGCACTGTGACTAGCGACTACCTGCTGAACGCAACCAGCGACCGCCTTTTCTTGTCCCAAAGACGATTTTTGACCCGTAACTAGCGACCGTGATGTAGGAAATCAATGTTGCTCGAAGTTCCTTCTTGACATTTTGCTGATTTTCCATGGTCCTGAAATGACTCTTTCGATACTTCAGCTGAACAAATGAACGCAGCTCATTTTGACTGTGGAGTCGGTGTGGTCTGCACTACGCCTGTCAAAATTTCAAGCGCTGTCAAGGATAAACATGATAGGAAACGTCTGATCGATGTTACTACTCGGAGGAGAAACGAGGACTGAGCGGCTCTGTCACCCCAGTCATATAAATGAATCGACGATGGCATCAAGGAATTCAGAAACAAAGCAGCACCTCAAGGTCATGATGCTGAAGGATCGCGTTCAAGCAATCGAGAAGTCACAACAAGGAAAGTCGGAACGACTGATCGCATGAACAAAAAATTTGAATCCCAGCGCAAAACGTAACTTCCACAAGGAACGTTTGACTCCTGGCTGCAGAAGTAGCAGCTGAATTTGATGTCTTCAAAAAAATTAATCTTCTCTCTGTCTCTCTCTCTCTGTCTCTCTCCATCTCTCCGTCTTTCTCTCCAAGTGTTGTTTGACCTGAAATAAGAATGGCATTGCGCAGGTCCTGGGGCAAATAGCTGCATTTTGACATACATATCATATACATAGTTTGGATGAGGAACTGACATGCCCTCTGACTCCTCTGGAGTCCTCTGACTCCTTTGGAACACCCTATGTCTCAATTGCTCCAACCAGTACCGTCTGTTTTTAGTGTAAGTTCGTTCAATGTTCGTGGTCTATCGTCCAACACGAAAAAGCAACTGCTGGCCGAGGACCTGCGTTGCTATAAAATTCAAATTTGTTCTCTGCAAGAAACGAAAATTCAAGACGGCTACGACGGAGTTCACGGCGACTACAGGATTGTGTGCCTCTCCTCGACTTGCCGATATTATGGAAACGGCTTTGCTATACACCACTCGCTCCTCGATAGAGTGTATCGAATCTGGAGCGAGTCGGATAGAGTTGCCGTTCTGCAAATTCGACTGTCAAAAAATAAACTATTGTCGCTCGTCAGCGTGTACGCGCCGACGTCGACTAGAGTTGCGCAGGACCAAGACTGCCTAGACGACTTCTACTCCTCACTCAACGCTGCAGTTGCCAAGGTAAAATCTTCATCTATCTTCCTCGTACTCGGTGACTTCAATGCCAAGCTCGGAACACAAAATAAATCACTCCATCAATGCATTGGGCGATACGGAAGACGACAGAATTACTCTGGCAAGGTCCTTGCTGACTATTGTGACTCGGCTTCCCTATTCGCCTGCAGCACAGCTTTTCAGCACCCAGCACGGCACTGCACAACATGGACAGGATGGAGAAAGAATAATTCAAGTGGCGGAGCCCCCATTCCCATCTATAATCAAATAGACTATATCTTGTGTTCCACTCGTCAGCGCCAGCTCTTCACAGATGCCAGATCTTACGCTGGAACCCTGCTGGACTCGGACCACCGATTGCTTGTGGCACGAATGAAGCTGGACCGGTTGCGTGGTGTGTGGGGCCCAATAGAGCACGCTAAGAAACAGCGAGTAGGCATGAAAATTGCTGTGGATAGGCTGTCCGATCCACGCATACGGAAGGAATATCAGTCCGCTCTGGAAAATGCTATTACCCAACACTGCAGCTGCAAGCCAGAAACAAAGCTAGCCCCTCAGGAGCTATGGGATCAGGTACATACGACTGTGATGGAAGTGGCCAGCGCTACCCTGGGAGCATCAACAAGACCGCCAAAAGGAAAATGGATACCTGACCCACAGCTGACGGCTATGGTTCAAGAAAAGCGGAAAATCCGGCTTCAACTGATGAATACCCCTGATGCAGCAGTAGCAGCACGTCTGAAACTCCACAAAAACCAGTTACCTCATCAAGTTCGCAGGCAAGCCAGAGACAATGCAAGCAGATTATTGGACGGTAAGGTGGCGGAAATTGAGAACCAGAAAGATGACGCGCGCATGTTCAAAGCTGTGCACCTGCTCCAACGAAAGAAACAACAACCCATCACGATAAATGATGCCAAAGGACGACGGCTTTTGAACTCTCAAGACATAGTTGGCGGAATCACGAGTCATTTCCAAGAAATGTTCACTCAGCCTAACACTACCATCCAAACAAAAAATACAGAAAAATTTGCAAAAGAAATCACACAGCAGGAAATCACATCAGCAGCAAGGCGCCTTAACAACGGCCGTGCGACCGGGCCAGACAACATGGCAGGCGAACTTATCAAGTACGGGCCTGCCCCTCTTCACCATGCTCTAGCTCGGATATACAATGCAGCTATTTCCAACAATGAGCCACTCTGTATTGGCGACGGGACTCTTATCCCGCTACAAAAACCTGGCAAGGCCAGGGGGCCCCCATCAAACCTGCGACCAGTAGTACTGTTGACGGTGTTGCGCAAGGTGTTGTCACTTGTGGCATTGTCCCGCGTAAGCAGAAAAATACATAAATACTTATCTCCCACCCAGAGCGGTTTCAGGCCTAACAGAAGCACCTCGGACGTAATATGGTCCTACCGTTGGGCTATAGCCCGATGCCAACGCCTACAACAGAAGTATGACATTATCGGTATCGACATGTCGAAAGCATTCGATACCATCTCGCGTCCGAAACTGATCGATGTTCTTGCGTCATTCCTTGACAACGACGACGTTACACTGATTTCATATCTTCTGCAGCACACCACCTTGCAGGTTCGATTGCCGGGAACGGATGGCATTAAGTTCAAAACCGACAGAGGCACCCCACAGGGGGACTCATTATCTCCTGTGCTATTCATCGTATATCTAGAAGCAGCCCTGCGGGACGTGCGAAATATCTTACCGATCCGGCCACAACTCGACATCAACCTGCACCTCCCAACTGACACATCATATGCTGATGATGTTGACTTTCTGTCATTTAGGGGAACTGACCTCCAATCATGCCTCCCTGTTATTGGGGACACCTTAAAGCAATGGGATTTGACAGTTAACTCCGCCAAGACAGAATTCACCCATATCGAGAGGTTCAGCGACTGCATTGCAGAAGAATGGAGGCTGACCCGGAAGCTGGGATCGCTACTGGGTGACAGGGAAGATGTATCTCGGCGTATGCAGCTGGCCACAGGTGCGTTTCAACGGCTTTGGGCACTGTGGGTGAGAGGCTCGCAGGTGAGAGAGAACAGACGTGTCAAGCTATACAATGCATTTATCACACCAATACTCCTGTACAATTGCTCAACATGGGGAGTACCAAGCAATGTCATCAAGCGATTGGAAGCATTCCACAGACGTCAATTGAGAACAGTCGTCGGGATCAAGTACCCTCAAGTCATCAAAAATAGCGAGCTGTATAAACGCACCAACTCCCAGCCCCTTGGGGAAACCATTGTGAGAGCGAGGTGGCGGCTCTTTGGCCATGTCCTGAGACTAAACGACGATGTACCAGCACGCGTTATGATGGCAGCATACTTCGAAAACCCAAGTTCCGCTGCCACCTGGCGGGGCCGGCCACGTACCACTCTGCCACTGAGTCTGCACCAGGACCTGCAGCGTATCGGGGGTCGCTCAAGAAACGCGAGGAACTTGAGAACCTCCATGCCATCTCCCAGTCACGACAAGACTGGAAAGACCTATGCAGCAATGTGATAAAAGCATACATCAAAGCCTAATACTGCTTCCACCTGTGGCGGCTGCATGGCCGTACGGTGTACCATAACATAACTCATTGACTAACATATTTTGTGAAAATATTATCCTGTAAAAGAATAGGAATGTAAACAATATACCTGTGAAAACACAACCTTGAATGCTACTAACACAACCTGTGACTACAATAATCATGAGATCAACCCCAAAACATTTCTTGCAGTTTACTTTCGTAGAGTTTGCAACTTTGTGTTCCTCAACACAACTTGCAGCTTTCTTCAAAAATATCCTCAACCTTGGTTCAGAGGGTACCAGGTTCAAGTCCTGCTTGGAAGCGGAAGGATTTTTTCCAGCCGTGCTGCGACCCACAGTTAATTGGGAACTCGTGGCCTGGCACGAGGAAAACATGGATGCAGTGAATGGGATTTTCGGTCTTTGACCACTTGCTGGTGAGCTGATCTACTCACCTCCCACCGCTTTAGGAGCTGCATCTGCGCCTTGATCCTTGAAGGGTGGTGGCGTTCCTACGGATGCGGAAAACCCGGCTTCCAGCCGAGTCTCACGCGAACCGTGAAATTAATAATTTGGTTCTGTCCTAGATCGTGTATACATACATTCATTGTTACGTCTCATCATTATGGAGCAGCTTATGCGAAGGCTAGCCAAGCTTGCTTGGCGATGCCAACGCGGAAAAGCCTATAATAATAATAATAATAATATCATATACATGTAGGTGGGATCCATATGAGAGGCGACCCCAGGGGTGGTTGTTCACTTCGACCAGCTTCTCGGCGATCTCTTCTGCGACTCTGATCTTGATTCGTCGGTCGCCACATCGTGAACGACTGCGAGAGAGATCAGTAAACTGGACGAAGCAATGCTGGTGCTGCTGCTTGAGTTTCTGGATGACACATTTGCTAAAATTCTGCCCAGGAAACAGCGACTGCAGCGATTTCAATCCGCCAGGAGGCAATCAAGAACGATCGCCCAGGAGGTTCTTGAGCTCCGTGACAATTCTCCATCGCATTGGGGTTTTGATATCAGCACCAGGCCGTCTCTGTGTTGCGCGTGAAGCAACAGGAGTCCTCAGATGACGAAATTTGGACGCGAAACGCTTTAGTCATCTAGGATTCTGAGGCGCTGCCTCCTTTGGAGTTCGAGCCATTCCTTCTTCAACATCACAAATCGACAACTGAAAGACAGTGTTATATAGCTGTAAAGTATATTCCGTCCTGAGATTATTGAATTTTTTTGGTAGATGTTCAAAGCGAAGCGCACATTTTAATAAGTCGGACCAAGTAAATGTATTTACAATTTATCTGAATAGCATTTCCATCAACTGATTCAGGACTATGATGACAAAGCAAAAGCATTATCTAAGCCACCAACCACAAAAACAGTTTACTGTAAAACCCGGAAAGTCTAACGAGTCACAAAGTCTAACGTTTTAACAACCAATTTTTTTTCTTTATTTAAAGAAACGTTAAGGCGACATGTTTGTGTAAAGATGCGCATACAGATGGATGGCCAGGTAGCCATTGTTAAACTTTCTGCACGTTATCATGCCAAAATTACAAAAAACGTTAAACTTTCCGGTTTTACAGTAGTCACAAGATGAGTGAGTAACTCACTTGTTTGTGCACTGCTTGTTTCCGTCAACATGCTGGTTGTCGGAAGAGCTGCTGGAGTGGTTGTTGGTGGGCGTGGTGGAGTAGTTGTCGGAAGAGCTGCTGGAGTGGTTGTTGGTGGGCGTGGTGGAGTAGTTGTCGGAAGAGCTGCTGGAGTGGTTGTTGGTGGGCGTGGTGGAATAGTTGTCGGAAGAGCTGCTGGAGTGGTTGTTGGTGGAGCTGCATCCAAGTACATACACAAAAGTCAAGCAAGAAGTTCACAGTCTTCAACCAGTCACATTCACGTGCTGTAAAGTCGAACTGCAACTCTCTGTCTCTCTGTCTGTCTGTCTGTCTGTCTGTCTGTCTGTCTGTCTGTCTGTCTGTCTGTCTGTCTGTCTGTCTGTCTGTCTCTCTCTCTCTGTCTCTCTCGCTCTCTCTGTCTCTCTCTCTCTGTCTCTCTCTCTCTGTCTCTCTGTCTCTCTCTGTGTCTGTCTCTCTCTCTCTGTCTCTGTCTCTGTCTCTCTCTCTCTGTCTGTCTCTCTCTCTCTCTCTGTCTCTGTCTGTCTCTGTCTGTCTCTGTCTCTGTCTCTGTCTCTCTCTCTCTTTCTTTCTCTGTCTCTGTCTCTGTTTGTCTCTGTCTGTCTCCGTCTCTGTCTGTCTCCGTCTGTCTCTGTCTGTCTCTGTCTGTCTCTGTCCGTCCGTCCGTCCGTCTGTCTCTGTCTGTCTCTGTCCGTCCGTCCGTCCGTCCGTCTGTCTGTCTCTCTGTCTGTTTCTCTCATGCACATAACAAACCAGTCATGACAAGTAACCAATCAAGACTTGAACGATAGCATGATAAATCTTACCCAAGCAATCAATGTTAATCCGCTCCTCTGTGGCAACTCCCCTTCTGTAACCATGATACAATGGCTGACCATCGAAGAGGTTGCCGGACGCAAACAGAAAGTAATGATCACCATGGATGGCAATGTCCGATGTGTCCGAACTCTGACACGGTATAGAGAATGAGATCTCTACAATGTTGCCAATGCGACGGCCAGTTGGAGCAATCACCTGACTGCTAGCATCAACCTCTGGTCTAGTGAAAGCATTCGCAAATCTACAACGATGCAGTTGTGACAGGAAGAAGAGAAGGATGATGTAATCTTGAAGTTCACACAATCATTCACACCAAACCAACACATTGGATCAATAACACAATGCTATATACTTGATGGGTAAAGCTCACATTTCTAGGCAACACTATTGCTGATGTACAGACTGATGTTGTCAATCGTCCTGGAGTATGCCGTCAACATCAGCTGGGGCTTTTTATAGACTTACCGATCTTGTACTTGGACACCAGACTCAGTGAGGTAGCCTGTAATTATGTCACTATTGATCTGTACAAAAAATAGCATATGAAGCACACACAGGCAGACAGTCAGGCTCTCTTCTCTACATAACAATGCCTTCTGACATCAATGAATCATTTCTTCTGAAAAAGTCCAGTAACGTTAAAATTAATTATGTAACAAGGTCTGTCTCCTTAGGCCGCGGTCACACCAAACAAGCCGTTTTCAGCTTGCGCTGAAAGTGGCTTGTGCTGAATGAAGCGGTTGGTCGCATCAACCCATGTGATCCGCTGAATTTTTTTGCATGCTGTAGAGGTTTTTTCTTCGCGTCCATATTTGAATTTGATGTTTTTGAATTTTTAAATTAATTTTTATTTTCTGTTGAACATGGCAATCAGCAGAGTGTTGGTACTGTACTGTAAGCTTCATTGGAATCAGTGTGCTTGTTTGAAAGATTGAGGGGAGGGGGGGGGGGGGGTTGAGCTTGTAGTGCAGCCAGGTATCCTGAAACTAGACTCCGCGCCGTTGTCTGCAACTTGCTCTGCACCGACATCCTGGTTCGCATGCTTCTATCGCATAATAGTTTCCCTTGTCTGACGCTGACAAACCAAATCGTACCTCGTAGAAAGCGCACAAGGAAAGATGAGGACAATAACAGACAGCAGGCAATGAGAGAAGTTGGACCAACAACGAAACAAACCGGAATATTTCAGAACACGATGCATCCATGGCAAGATGTGCTTTGGATTTGCACGATTTTTTGTTTTTTCCGCCGCTGCGCCAGAATGGCTGAAAGTGGCTGAATCCATTCAGCGCTCCATTCAGCGCTTTGAAAACGGCTGAAGCCCTGAAGCCGAAAATTCAGCCGTTTCTGTAGCAACGATGACGTGAAAAAGGCGCTTTTTCCGCTGAATGGCTGAATCGCGCTTGGTGTGACCGCGGCCTTACGGAAAGTTCAAATCACCCTCTTTTGTCCATGCTTGGTGTGACCGCTGCCTTACGGAAAGTTCAAATCACCCTCTTTTGTCCATGCACAGAGAGACTAACAGGCAGATACCACATTTACGCACACATGCTCACATGCTCACATGCTCACACACACGCATGCTCACACACACGCACGCTCACTCCTCCTACCCCCCCCCCCCCCCCCCCTCTCTCTCTCTCTCTCTCTCTCTCTGTCATACGCACACGCAAATATTCACATTTATTACTGGCTCAGTATCAGAGTTAAAATTTTGCAAGTATTTTCATTTGTACTTTCTAATTGCCAAAATAATATTGGTCACGACGACGTCTCCAGGAGAACACCCACGAGCCCCTAAACAACGATGATTCGTGACAAATAGAGATACACAAATCCATAGTGTCAAAACTGCACACACTAACCATCCTCCGATCATCAGATATTCCAAATCCAACGTAGTCACTATCACTGGTACGTATGGTGAACCTGACTTCTTCCTTGCTGCGGTCTACATCCCAGGCTGCCTCTACGAAGTCACTCGTGAACATCGGCGTGAAACCTGCAATGAAAACACGCGAAAACTGGTCACGGATATGGAGTGAACTTTGACTCCATTGACAAGCACAAATATCAAAGAAGTGGTTCAACAATGATCTTATCACTCACTACAGTCCAAAGATGGGCCCTGACTGTGGCAAGCTACCGTATTTGGCAATTTTTCATAATTTTATCATACACGGTGCAGTGCCGCGAAATTTGAAATGCGAAAAGGGTCCGAAAAAGGTACCTCAACTGGGGTTTGTACCGCACAATGTACTGTTGCAAGTGGAGTGAAATGGCCTGGATTTTCATGGTTTTTTCCCAATTCAGTGCTTTTGGGGCAAAACCTGGCCGAAATCCTATTTTTGTCACCGCTTGATTTTTGAAGAAATAGACTTGAGAAACATAATTGGAAGAGGATTTCTTTGGGGATCGCAGAAAAATTGTTAAAAAAACTCAAAGTTTGACCCATTTATGGCCAAAAGCTAGAAATCCTTCTTTTTGTGAATGGACTGTAGTTGCAGTGTACTGTTGAGCCAGGACACCACATCTCAAGTCAATGCTCAGTACTGGGCAACAGCAGCTAATGCAAGCATTCTGAGTAGCAATAAATGCTTGTTTTAGTAAACTAGCAATACAAAGCAGCATATCTGCAGTAAACCGGCATAATGGATGCTTTGAAGGTTTGATGCCATCCAACAGTCGAGCGGAAACTGGTCACATTCACAGTCCGCGGCTGGTCATGACCAAGTCGTGGTGACTCCCCTGTTGTCTGAATGTCCCAACCACAGCTGGCCGTAGCTGGCACTGCTGCGCTGCATACAGTATACTGGTGGATCTACATGGCACGTTTGTCCATGTAGGCGAACATCTCGTTACACTGCCGTGTTGTTGCACGAGTCACAAATGCTACGTGTTGCGAGCGCCGAAGCTCCAGTAGTCAGCTTCCGCTGCAGCAGCTAATACACCGCTTTCTAGGTTCTACTTCTTGCAGAGCTGCAAGCTTCAGCGCGTGTTCCTCCTTTCAAGACAACTTAATCTAGTCACCTTAGTTCTCTTCTTCCTTCCACTGTAGTCCAGACGCTCGATTGTTAAACAAAGTTGATCTGATTGATGTCCGCCCAAACTAACCGATGGCTGCTCCTTGGATAGCAAATGTGTGTGTCGATGGTGTTTCCATGATTTAGCGGTATCAGCCAGGTGAAGATGATGCCAGAGGCAGTTCTGATGGTGACCAGTCATAAATGGTTGGAAACGAGTCGGACCCACACCAATCGATAACACTAAAGCAGGAAATTTTCGCCAAAAGCGAACGGAGCTTGTATCGCCCCCAAGATCATTTGAGTGGACCTCAAGAACCAACCCAAACAAGGACAAGAGTGAATAAAGGATAATCTATGGAGGTTGTGCACATCAGCCATTACCCCAGAACTGCTGAGTTCCCTCAAGACTTTCTGACCATCTCTGCTGGAAAGTTGTTTTGTGAAGTATGTCACATCGTAATGATGTCACATCGTAATGATGTCACATCGTAATGATGTCACATCGTAATGATGTCACATCGTAATGATGCCAAACAAACAGAAGAAGTACAGTAAAGACCATATAGCTTCGGAGCAACATGGCCGCTCAAAGCAGCAGAAAGAGAAAGCTAAGGTCCATCAAACGACTCTATCCGTCTCATGGAAGCAGTACCAGGAGAGGAATTGTGAACAGCTAAAAATGCACAAGCCTCATCAACGCCATGGATGACACCACTATTCAGCATCGTGCCAATGTTGTGGAGCCAATGCTAAAAAAATGGAATCGTGCTAAAAAACGTTGGCCTTAAGCGAAGGTCCCTGGTTCGAGTCCTGGTGGTGACAGTCAATTTTTTCTCCAGACTTTTCCCTTTTCCATTCCCTCAACCAGTGAATATTTAGTGCTAACAAAAGTTGACCACATGCGACCATTGCTGGACGCAAACAATGCAATATGGACATACAGTGGCCACGTAGCACAAATTATTCCATTCCTGCGGGAGAAAGAACAAGCTAAGGAGAAGGAGGAGGTCAATGCCAGTCATACCGTGGATGTGTGATACGAGCATGCGTGACACGTGACTCTCGAATCCTGTCTTTTCAGTCTTCTTGTTCGCCCCTTTGGTTGCAGTCACTGTTTTCCGTCACGTCTTAGCTCGAGTCCCAATGTAACTTAGTATGTGAATAATAGCAATATGTGAAGCAAACAAATACTTGCCCTCTGCTGGTGGTGGAGTGGTTGTTGGAAGAGCTGCTGGAGTGGTTGTTGGAAGAGCTGCTGGTGTGGTTGCCGGTGGAGGTGCTGGGGTACTTGCCCTTTGAGCTGTACCCACATACATGCACAAAAGTCAGGCAAGAATTGCACAGTCTTAAGACGTCCAGGTTTAGCTGCCGTAATTCATGATATGTACACATGCACATACCGTATGTCCGCACCTTCAAAGCCATGGCGGAATGTTTGATATGTGTTATTACAATGAGTAGTAGGCAACGAGCGGGTTCTACCACAGGGGGCGCCCTGCCCCAACAAATGTACACAATACATATTTTCAATAACACCCCATTTTTGGGGGGCAGGGCGCCCCCTGTGGTAGAACCCGCTCGTTGCCTACTACTAATGAGTCGCAAATTTAACGATTGTCAAAAAATCAAGAGGTTAACAAGAAGACATATTCACAATCTTGTAGTCTGCACGCATATCCGTACAATAAAACATGAGGCAAAATAATCTGACCAGAACTTACTATAACGAAGAAATCTTACCCACGCAATCAATGCTAATCCGCTCCTCTGTGGCTATTCTCCTGGAGCCATGATACAATGGCCGGCCGAAGGATAGCTTGCCGGACGCAAACAGAAAGTAATGATCACCATGGATGGCAATGTCCGATGTGTCCGAACTCTGACACGGTATAGAGAATGAGATCTCTACAATGTTGCCAATGCGACGGCCAGTTGGAGCAATCACCTGACTGCTAGCATCGATCCGTGGTTCAGTGTAAGCTGCTGAATATCTACAAAGATGTAGTTGTGACAGGAATAGAGTAGTCTTGAAATACACACAATCATTCACACCAAACCAACACAAATGATCAGTAACGCAATGGTGTACAATGGATGGCTGTAGCTCACTTTTTTCAGGCAATATTAAACTAGTAATGGAGATGTACAAACTGATGTTGTCAATTGTCCTCGAGTTCACCATCAATATCAGCTGGAGCTTCGTGCAGACTTACCGATCGTGTACTTGGACACCAGACTCAGTGAGGAAGCCTGTAATTATGTCACTATTCCTCTGTCCATAAAACAGCATGAGAAACACACACACACAGGCTCTTCTCTTCTTCTACTAATTGTCAAATACGTGTCATGTGGGTCGCTCCACAAGAGGGTCAACGCCCACGAGCCTCCAAGAAATGATGTTTTGTGATAAATAGAGCTTAACATATTATCCATTTGGTTAGAGCATTGCTGGCCTCAAGCCAAGGTCCCTGGTTCGAGTCCTGGTGGTGAGATTCATTTTTTTCTTCTTCAGACTTTTCCCTTTTCCATTCCCTCAACTAATGAAAAGAATTATCAATATCGTCTACGGAAGTGACCTCGCAGTGGTGATGGTTGTGTACAGGAGGGTCTAGTCGGCTAAAGAGCGCAGTGTAATGGGGCAGGTGACTCAACATTTTCTTCATGGCCGAGAGCTCTGTCGCAACCTGGAATAATGAATAGACAAATTCATAATTTCAAATTGTAACAACTGCACACACTAACCATCCTCCGATCATCAGATATTCCAAATGCTACGTAGTCACTATCACTGGTACGTATGGTGAACCTGACTTCTTCCTTGCTTCGGTCTACGTCCCAGGCTGCCTCTACAAAGTCACTCGTGAACATCGGCGTGAAACCTGCAATGAAAACACGCGAAAACTGGTCACGGATATGGAGTGAACTTTGACTCCATTGACAAGCACAAATATCAAAGAGGCGGTTCAACAATGATCTTATCACTCACTACAGTCCAAAGATGGGCCCTGGCTGTGGCAAGCTACCGTATTTGGCAATTTTTCATAATTTTATCATACACGGTGCAGTGCCGCGAAATTTGAAATGCGAAAAGGGTCCGAAAAAGGTACCTCAACTGGGGTTTGTACCGCACAATGTACTGTTGCAAGTGGAGTGAAATGGCCTGGATTTTCATGGTTTTTTCCCAATTCAGTGCTTTCGGGGCAAAACCTGGTCGAAATCTTATTTTTGTTACCGCTTGCTTTTTGAAGAAATAGACTTGAGAAACATAATTGGAAGAGGATTCCTTTGGGGATCGCAGAAAAATTGTTAAAAAAACTCAAAGTTTGACCCATTTATGGCCAAAAGCTAGAAGTCCTTCTTTTTGTGAATGGACTGTAGTTGCAGTGAACTGTTGAGCCAGGACACCACATCTCAAGTCAATGCTCAGTACTGGGCAACAGCAGCTAATGCAAGCATTCTGAGTAGCAATAAATGCTTGTTTTAGTAAACTAGCAATACAAAGCAGCATATCTGCAGTAAACCGGCATAATGGATGCTTTGAAGGTTTGATGCCATCCAACAGTCGAGCGGAAACTGGTCACATTCACAGTCCGCGGCTGATCCGTTGTTGTGTGGAGTGAATGTTGAACTGCATTTTGACATACATATCATATACATGTAGTGGGAGAGAGGCGACCCCAGGGGCGGTTGTTTACTTCGACCAGCTTCTCGGCGATCTCTTCTGCGACTCTGATCTTGATTCGTCAGTCGCCACATCGTGAACGACTGCGAGAGAGATCAGTAAACTGGACGAAGCGATGCTGGTGCTGATGCACGAGTTTCTGGATGACGCATTTGCTAAAATTCTGCCCAGGAAACAGCGACTGCAGCGATTTCAATCCGCCAGAAGGCAATCAAGAACGATCGCCCAGGAGTTTCTTGAGCTCCGTGACAATTCTCCATCGTATTGGGGTTTTGATATCAGCACCAGGCCGTCTCTGTGTTGCGCGTGAAGCAACAGGAGTCCTCAGATGCCGAAATTTGGACGCGAAACGCTTTAGTCGTCTAGGATTCTGAGGCGCTGCCTCCTTTGGAGTTCGAGCCATTCCTTCTTCAACATCACAAATCGACAACTGAACGACAGTGTTAGGTAGCTGTAAAGTATATTCCGTCCTGAGATTATTGAATTTTTTTGGTAGATGTTCAAAGCGAAGCGCACATTTTAATAAGTCGGACCAAGTAAATGTATTTACAATTTATCTGAATAGCATTTCCATCAACTGATTCAGGACTATGATGACAGAGCAAAAGCATTATCTACAAAAACAGTTTTCTGTCAAACCCGGAAAATCTAACGAGTCACAAAGTCTAACGTTTTAACAACCAATTTTTTCGTTATTTAAAGAAACGTTAAGAGAGCATGTCTGAGAATACCAAAGTATGTGTGCAAGTGGATCTCTCCGATTTCGCTCAAAATTTGCAGGTAGGTTCCCTTTGGGGTGTGGATCGATTATGCAAAGCCCTTGAAAAAGTTTCTGAAGGGAACCTTGAAATTTGCATACCCCTCAAAAATGGCCGAAATATCACATTATTTATGGGTCTAGAAACGAGTCACGCCACAGCGTATACGAACAAGCTATGAACAAAACTCCATCAAGCCAACATTGCCTCACCTTAGAAGAGTTCCTGGAGCAGTACCGCTTAGCCACGCCAGCATCCCAGAAGACGAGGTCCATCACCCCCTGACGCCACAAATGATCGTCTTGAAAATAGCCAATTTACAAGCGCTGGCAAAACAGCCAGCTACGTCCTCAATTGGCCAGAACTATACACCGGCAGATAGTAGAACACCTCTTCTAGCGCTGAGGACATGTCCCCCATCTTCCTTTTGGGGTTTTCTTGAAATAAACATTTTTGAATTTTTCCACTCGACCATGCTGAAATACGGCCAAAGTCATACCTGCGCAGGAAAGCTCGCCACTCCGCGACGTCTCCTCAGCAATTTCTACTCCAACAATACTCCCAAGGCCGCAGAACAACGTGTAGTGTTGACTCTGACAAGGAAAAGCAGCGGTGATCACTTGTCACTCCAAACGACAAGCTTCTCCTTGCGCCACCAATAATTTTTTGTGCGACTGTTGCTGCAAAAGTGACTGAAGGCCTGAGCGCAGTTTTTGAATTTTATTGCAAGATGCACGGTGAAATCACGTGCCTTGTGACGCAAG
>NC_088644.1:2867029-2929529 GCF_964019385.1 Sycon ciliatum
ACGCTCACACACACATGCTCACACACACGCACGCTCACACACACGCACGCTCACTCCTCCCCCTCTGTCTCTCTCTCTCTGTCATACGCACAGGCAAGTATGTACATTTATTACTGGCTCAGTATCAGAGTTAAATTTTTGGACGTATTTTCATTTGTACTTTCTAATTGCCAAATATTGGTCAAGACGACGTCTCCAGGAAAAGGTCAACACCCACGAGTCCCCAAACAACGATGATTCGTAACAAATAGAGATACACAAATCCATAGTGTCAAAACTGCACACACTAACCATCCTCCGATCATCAGATATTCCAAATCCAACGTAGTCTCCATCACTGGTACGTATGGTGAACCTGACTTCTTCCTTGCTGCGGTCTACGTCCCAGGCTGCCTCTACAAAGTCACTCGTGAACATCGGCGTGAAACCTGCTATGGAAACACATGAAAACGGATCACGGATACTGAGTGACCTTCGATTACATTGACAAGAACCCAAATCACAGATGCAGTCCACCAATGATCATATCACTCACTAGTTTCACTGTACTGGTGAGACAGGATACAGTACCACGTCAAAGTCCAACAATAATCATACGTCTTAGCTCTAGTCCCAATGCAGTACGTGAACATCAACAACATGTAAAGCAAACAAACACTTGCCCTTCACGTTCCTGCGTCTCTGGGAATGGGATGGCTGCGATTCCATTGCAAACACTACAAGCCCTTGGTCAGTTCAAATGCATAACAGTGTGGTTGCATAACAGTGTGGTTGCATAACAGTGTGGTTGCATAACAGTGTGGTTGCATAACAGTGCGGTTGCATAACAGTGCGGTTGCGGAGAGCTACTAGTGTGCTAGTGGTGCTGGTGACTAAGTGCTACGTCCTTACGCTTTAGAAATCCTGAATGCTTTATGTACACTTCACAAGAGTAGCGTTTCTCTAAACTGACTCAGCACAGCGATGACAGAGTAACAGCACCGACCAAGCCGCCAAAGCATTTCATTCATAGGATGAGTGATTGAGTAACTCACTTGTTTGTGCACTGCTTGTCTCTGTCAGCATACTGGTTGTTGGAAGAGCTGCTGGAGTGGTTGTTGGTGGGGCTGGTGGAGTAGTTGTCGGCGGAGCTGCATCCAAGTACATATACAAAAGTCATGCAACAAGTGCACAGTCTTCAACCATTCACGTTCAGGCGGCGTACAGCCAAACCATCTCCCTCCCCCCCCCCCCCTCCCCCTCTCTCTCCCTCTCTCTCTCTCCCTCCCTCTCGCCCTCCCTCTCGCCCTCTCTCTCTCTCTCTCTCTCTCTCTCTCTCTCTCTCTCTCTCTTTCTCCCCCTCTCTCCCCCTCTCTCTTTCTCCCCCCCCCCCTCTCTCTTTCTCTCTCTCTCTCTCTCTCTCTCTCTCTCTCTCTCTCTCTCTCTCTCTCTCTCTCTCTCTCTCTCCCTCCCTGGAGGGACGTTACACCTGGAGGCACGACAACGTACTCGGGGTCATCGTCAGGAACATGCGTGAGGAGATTCGAATCCGCGCTGCTGCAAACACCGTACAAACCGAAAATTCAAATGAGCTTGACTTCATCTCGTTTTGCAAGGCGGGAGAGAAGCCAGTTCGCGTTCAGCCCAGACGAAAGTTGGTTACGACTGATCTCCTGTCAGCGGCCTCAGACTGGAAACTTCTTGTCGACTCAGTTAGTGCAAAGATTTCTTTCCCTAGCTGTGTTGCACTTACCACCCTAAGACCAGATAATGTTCTGTACTCTACGAGTCGTAGGATTGTATTCTGGATGGAGTTGCAGATTCAGTGTCAGTAACTCGCGGAAGGACAGGCGGTATGCGGATCTGGCTGATCAATGCCGAGCAAACGGGTGGCAGGTCGTTTCTTTTTCGGTTGAGGTAGGTGTGCGTGGTTTCATCCCGGACTCTCTTCAGAGGGCTCTGAAAGCGCTTGGGTTTTGTAATCGAAGAACGAGAGAGCTTGGAAGCTCAGGGCCCTACACTATGCTTTTTTGCCTTGATGACCTAGACAAAAAAAGGATAGGGATGTTATAAATTCTTTAAAAAATTCCTTTTTTTTTAAGACATAACCTGGGATTCGAACCCGCACTATCGTGCGCCCTGCATGCATCCCCCGATACACTTCGCATACATACTAATTCTTCCAAGTTGTTTCACATTGTGATCTTGCATTTGAAAGCCCTATTTGAATATGCATTGTGGCCAGCCGTCTTTGATGGCACGGTACGGTAGGGGATAGGTACGGGACAGGTACGATCGAGGGTAATACGACACCGTCTCCCGTACCGTACCATCAAACACAGCTGGCCACATACAGCTGCCCGCAATATTCAAATAGGGCTTTCAAACACAAGATAATAACGTAAAGCAACTTGGAAGAATGGGTATGAATGCGAAGTGTATGGGGGAATGCATGTAGGGCGATAGTGCGGGTTCGAATCCCAGGATATGCCTGAAAAAAAAGGAGAATTGAAAAAATTATAACATCCTATCCTTTTTTGCCGTCAGATACGGATAGCGCCAGGCGTGACACAAACAAACACCAAATTAAAGCTGTGTGGACCCTGGCTAGCGCCAGACGTTACTGAAGTAACGTCTTCTGCATAGCTACGGGAATAAAATTTATTTGTTCCCGTAGCTATGCAGAAGACGTTACTTCAGTAACGTCTGGCGCTAGCCAGGGTCCACACAGCTTTAATTTGGTATTTTGTGTGTTTGTTTGTTTGTGTGTTTGTGTCACGCCTGGCGCTATCCCGTATCTGTCCCGTACCGTACCGTACCATCAAACACAGCTGGCCAAATACAGCTGGCCGCAATATTCAAATAGGGCTTTCAAACGCAAGATCATAACGTGAAGCAACTTGGAAGAATGGGTATGAATGCGAAGTGTATAGGGGAATGCATGTAGGGCGATAGTGCGGGTTCGAATCCCAGGATATGCCTAAAAAATAGGAGAATTGAAAAATTTATAACATCCCTATGCTTTTTTTGCCGTCATCAAGGCGGTAGACGGTGTCGTATTACCCTCGATCGTACCTGTCCCGTACCTATCCCGTACCGTACCATCAAAGACGGCTGGCCACAATGCATATTCAAATAGGGCTTTCAAATGCAAGATCATAACGTGAAGCAACTTGGAAGAATTAGTATGTACTGTAAATCATGAATATGTAACGAACAAGTAAATCTAACGAGTTAACGAGTACAGATTTGTCGTTATCTTAAAATTCGTTAGTAAAAGTTGTACTTTTCTGTAGTACAGTGCTGTACTGACTGTGCAGTGCAGATCATGCATGCAATCTTGATACATTGTACGATGTACTGCATTGCACGGGTGCATGAAACAGTAACAGTTCCTGTTACTTGTGCTAGTGCTGGTGTTTGCCGCTGGCGCATGGCGCATTCGACGGTGAAGTAAAGTAACTTTGCTTGGCAAGACGATGGTTGTTGTTTGTTTTACTGGCTGGAGTGTTGTAGCAGTAGTTTTGGTTTTGATTCCTCCTGACAATCATGTCGATCACGAATTATTTCTTGCCTCGCACGACTGCCGAGTCAGTGAACGTTGACAATGAGAAAGCATTGCAGGTCGGCGAAGCTGCTGCAGCGGCTGAGGTATCGTCGACGGAGGTTGTTGGGCGAAAGCGCAAGAGGACGTCGACTGCATCCTACGACGAGGAGGTCCGGACCAAGATTGGACGACATGCCATTCAGTTTGGTAACAAGAGCGCCGTTACTAAGTTTTCGAAGGAGCTCGGCCGTCCTGTCCCAGAGGCAACTGTGCGAAATTTCAAACGAAATTTGCAGACCCAGGTTCAGCAGGGTAAGAGCTTGGCTGATGTTAGCGTTGTTCCATCCGGCCCTCGTGGCAGGCCGCTTCACCTGCCTCAGGAGATCGAAGATCTGACGAAGCAACTCATACGAAGTTTGCGTGGCTCTGGGTCGCCGATCAGCTCGGCAATTGTCGTAGCGGCGGCGAAGGGCATCGTCTGCCATAAGAATCCCTCTCTACTGAAAGAGAACGGAGGAAGGGTCGACCTGAACAAGTCCTGGGCCGTATCTTTTATGGATCGTCTTGGCTATGTCAAGCGTAAGGGAACGAGAACTGCCCGGAAGACGCCCCCAGATTTCCCTGCTGTAAAAGCTGAATTTCTGAGGAAAGTCGCTAGTGTGGTGGCGGAGAACGACGTTCCTCCGACGATGGTGGTCAACTGTGATCAAACTGGAGCAAAGATGGTCCCAGTAAACAAGTGGACGATGGCGGAGCAGGGCAGTCGGCAGGTGGACATTGTTGGTCTCGACGACAAGAGAGAGATGACTGTGCTGCTCGGCGTTTCAGCTGCAGGTCAAGTGTTGCCTCCTCAGCTGATTTACGCTGGGAAGACAACCCGCTGCCATCCTTCCGGGAATGTACCACCTGGCTGGAATGTAACACATTCCGACAATCACTGGTCCAACGAAGTCACCATGTTGGAGTTTATTGACCGCGTGCTCGTCCCGTTCTTCGCTAGTGAGCGTGAACGTCTGGATCTTGCGGACACGCAGTGCGGCCTTCTCATCTGGGATGTCTTTGCTGCACACCGTTGTGCGGCAGTATTGAAGAGGCTCTCGGATAACAACATCAAGGTTCTATTCATCCCTGCTGGCTGCACCGGCATGCTGCAGCCGCTTGATCTGACCGTCAATGAGCCCTTCAAGCGCCACCTGAAGAACCAGTTCGGCGACTGGTACGCGAAGCAGGTTGCGGAAGACATGGGCAACGGAGCAGATGCGACCAACGTCAAACTGGACTTGCGCACTTCCATCGTCAAGCCGTTACACTTCCAGTGGCTGGTCGCAACCTTATCCTGGCTGAAGGAGCAGAAGGCAACCGTCATGCGCGGATTTGCAGAGGCTGGCATCACAGCTGCACTTTCTCCTCCTACTTCTTCTGCTGCTACCGCTGCTCCATCCTCTGCTGCTACCGCTGCTCCATCCTCTGCTGCTACCGCTGCTCCGTCTTCTGCTGCTTCGTCTTCTGCTGCTCTGTCCTCTGCTGCTTCCGCTGCTCCGTCTACTGCTGCTTCGTCTTCTGCTGCTTCTGCTGCTCCGTCCTCTGCTGCTACCGCTGCTCCGTCTCCTGCTGCTTCCGCTGCTCCGTCCTCTGCTGCTTCCGCTGCTCCGTCCTCTGTTCCATCCTCTGCTGCTCCTTTCCCTGCTGCTCCATCTTCTGCTGCTTCTGCTGCTCCATCCTCTGCTGTTCCGTCTTCTGGTGCTCCATCCTCTGCTGTTCCGTCTTCTGCTGTTCCGTCCTCTGCTGTTGATTCTGCTTCTGACTCTACTGCTCCGTCTCCTGTGGCTACTGTCGCTTGGGTTGACCTTACCTCTGATGATGTTTAGATACTTACCTCTACAGACATTGCTATTGCTGTTGTGTCAGCTGAAATCTGTACTAGTACTATTACATCCTTTGACTTTGAGATTGATTTGTACTGTGGTTGAAATGCATCATAATATTTATTTTACAAAAAACGTACTTGTATGCTAGTAATCACATTCAAATTGTACATGTACTTCCTGTGAAATATCCATCTTTTCTTTTCTCTATTTATTCTCTTTACCAGGCGTGGGCCATCCCCTGGATTATCAAAATGGGTGCCTTATTATTTTTCTGTTTCTGTTTTATTTTCACAGGCTTATGACCTGAGAATCAACTTTATTTTTAACCACAGTTTCGTACCAGATCAAACAATCAGTGACCGGGAATCACATTCAATACATGCAACAATTTTTTTACGGCGTCAGTCTGAGAAAATCGTTAACTTTACAAATCGTTAACCTGCAAAAATCAGAAAATCGTTAACTTTGCGGGTCGTTAACTTAATATGATTTACAGTATGCGAAGTGTATCGGGGGATGCATGCAGGGCGCGCGATAGTGCGGGTTCGAATCCCAGGTTATGTCTTAAAAAAAAGGAATTTTTTAATTTTTTAAAGAATTTATAACATCCCTATGCTTTTTTTTCTCTAGGTCATCAAGGCAAAAAAGCATAGCGTAGGGCCCTGAGCTTCCAAGCTCTCTCGTTATTTGTGCAGTAAGACATCTCTGCGAAGCAGCTACATCATCTGGTTGCGACGTCAACAAAAACACTGGTCGGAAGATCCACTTTTCTGAGGTACTGTATGTGGGACTCCGTTTATTGAGGTGCGTTGAAATTTATTCCCTTTATCTTACTCAAATCTGTGGACAGCAACTGTTTCGCTCTGTTAGAGCTCCCCAGCACAGCTCAGAGGACCGAAGCGCAGCTCTTCGCAATGAAATACGTTTCCGTGAAGCAAAGCATTTTTATAAAGAGCTGCAAACCCCGCCAAGAGTGCTCGAAATGCTCCAAGAGCAGTGAGCGTTGCACAAGGCGAGCGGCAAGGGTTCGCGCTAAGGTAAGAGTGCTCAACTTAAATCTTTATCTTATTATTTCTTTTCTATCATTTCTCCATATGAGTTCCTATCAGATGCTGTGAACACCTTGAGTGGAGAGCGCTTGCTCGAGCGTTGAACCCGGGTTCTTAATCCACCATTCCCAGTTCGCAAGGCTGGGCGGGGTTGTGAGCAGGCTTTCATTTCATCTTTTCTTATTATTTCTGCTTTTCATCTCATTACAAAAATTCTGCGCTTTTTTCTCCATCTGCGCATAAAATCTAGACTGACAACCTGCTTGTTAAATCATGCACCTGCTTTCAGGCGTAAAAACCCTGTTGTAGAGGTCTCAGTCCTCATTTGTTAGACTTACCCGTCTTTATAAATGTAACTTAATCTCTCTCTCTCTCTCTCTCTCTCTCTCTCTCACACACACACACACACACACACACACACACACACACACACACACACACACACACACACACACACACACACACACACACACACATACACACACACACACACACACACACACACACACACACCTTGAACCTGCCACCTAAAGGTGATGCAGTGCCTCAAAGAGGCAAGGAGGGCAGAGTTACTTCTTGCATTTGTGTTGAGCCAGGTACTGGAGACGTGTGAACTTCCGAGAGCAGGTCGGGCATGGGCAGGCGCGTACGCAGGGGGGTTTCCCGTTGCCCGGAAACCCCCCAAATGTTACAAACGAGCAACGTTTTAGGGCATTTTTGGTAGGGCGCACGATCGATCTGGCAAGAATGCAAAACTTCAACAGATCGCAACTCAGTCAAATCTCGCTCAAATCCAACGATCCAAATATCCAGGTCGAATAGAAAACTCTCAGCTGTCGGTTGAAACAATTTTCGACGCGCTGCGAGCAATGTCTCTTGAGATAAATCATTCGTAAGTTGAGCCGCGATCTCGCAATTTCAAAGGCGCGCAGTGCGACTCGAGTATCCAGAATTCGAAACTTTTCGTTGCGCTGACTTGCTCAATTTTGCAGGGGCTTCACTTGGGATATTTTCAAGAGAACACAGCCAAAAAAATCGAAACTCTGCGATCAAGAAAAACGAAATCACTGGAGCAGGACGCGTTTGGGCCTTTGGGCCATTTTCGCACCGTCGCTGCACTCTACCGCTATAACTTGATAGCCTATAGCGCTGGATATGTACATGACTGTACTGTGTCCTGGCTATCATGGTCGACCTCATTCTCTCCCTGGTACCTTTCCACTTCCAGGAAGCCCAAGATAATGAAGATTGAGTGAGTAGAACTGAAGTTATGATCCAAAGAACACGAAAAAGCATAATTTTGAAAATTTCCTAGGTCTCTTTAGAAAGGGTTAAACGAGTCATTTTGTTTGCGATTCAGTTGGAAACCCCCCTAGAGGTGACCCTGCGTACGCGCCTGATGGGATGGTGCGGCGCTCGGAGCCAGAGCTGCATGTTCTGCGGTTGCAGTTGTGCCGGCGGTGCCCAGCTTTGCTCCGGAAACAGTGGTCACAGGTGTGGCATTGGTAATGACATTGGCTGCAATCAGGTGGGCGAGGTGCAAAAATCTCTGGAACTGGAGCGTCACCAAGACTGGGAGAGCAGCTGTGCACAGCAAATCCACCTCGGCTAGCAAACCAACGATGGCACGTTTCGCACAACACAGCACCGGCCTGTTCATGGATCGGCTTCAGTCGCTCTTCCCTGCATTTGTGCCGCCGAAGTCCGCTTTCACTGGCGAAGAGTCGCTCACAGATCGCACAACACACTGACTTGGCTGTCGTTTCAAGGCGTAAGCGCCGTGCAATAATAGCATCCGAGATGGATTGGATCCACTCGCCACGTTCAGCTGCGAGGTCGTACCAACCGGTGTATAGACCGAACGCCTTGAGGTCATCGCGTACCACATCACGCCATCGACGCCTGGGGCCATGAGCAGGGCGTGGAGTATGGAGCCACGAGAACAACACTGCCTTTGGAAGCCGGTGGTCGTCCATCCTGGCAATGTGGCCAAGCCACTGCAGCCGTCGACGGGCAACCATGTCAGCAACTGGCTCTGTAGCGCACATTCTATGCAGCGAGGCAGATGACAGGTGGTCCTCCCACTGTTTGGAACGCGAGATGCCGAGAATGACACGAACGCAGCGGTTGTGGAATTGTTCAAGGCGACGTATGTCGGCACGCAACAGTGTCCAGTTCTCAGCCCCGTACAACAGCACCGACAACACACAGCATGTGTACGTGTGTTGTTTCGTCTTAGATGTTAGTGAAGTGTTCCGAAAAACTGACGAGTAGAGGCTGCCAAAGGCCTTAGATGCAGCAGCTATGCGGTTGGACACATCGGTGTGGCATCGTCCGTCTGGTGTTACCACTGAGCCGAGATATGTGAACTGGCTGACATGCTGGATGGCGTTGCCTTGTACGCTTAGCGGGGTACGGTCACTGTCGTTGATCTGGTGCCGAACAGCCATGAACACTGTCTTTGCCATGTTGAGAGACAGCCCACTGACCTCCGCAAACATCTCAAGCATACGCTGAGCATCCGAGTGGCTGGGTGCAAACAAGGCTGCATCATCAGCAAACTCACCATCTGTGATGACCATATCATGACCACGCTTAGATCTCTTGAAAAGCTGACCATCGGCACAGGTACGGAGTGGAAAACCAGACACTCCACGCTCTTGGACGCGTGCGCACCAACGTTCCATCACTGCACCAGCAAACAAGTTGAAAAGGACCGGTGCCATTGTACACCCTTGGCGCAGTCCGTTGCACACTGGGAAGCCTTCAGTGGGGGAACCATTGACGATGATCGTGGCTGTCATGTTGTCGTGAAAAGACTTCAGAAGGCTGACCAGTTGCTCCGGGACTCCCAGCTTCAGCAGGACAATCCACAGTGCAGCACGCGGAACAGAATCGTATGCCTTCCTCAAATCGACAAACACCAGGAATCCCTTGGATTGGTGCTCGTGACACTTCTCCACAACCTGGCGAACAACAAACGACATGTCCGTGCAGGAGCGACCTTTCCGGAAACCACACTGTGATTCAGGCAGCACACTTTCGGCGACTTTCTGCAATCGGTTTTGCAGCAGGCGTCCGAACAGCTTGCCAATGACGTCGAGGAGTGCGATGCCACGCCAGTTGTCGCAGCTAGTGAGGTCACCCTTCTTGGGTATCGGTATTATCTCAGCATTCACCCAATCTTGCGGGACTACGCCCTCCTCCCAAACCGCGGTAATGAGCTTAAACAGATTGGCATAGAATAGGTCGCAGTTGTATTTGACCATTTCCGGTAGAATGCCGGAGCTTCCAGCAGCTTTCCCGTTCGTAAGATAACAAAGGCAGCGCTGGGCCTCTTCAGCAGTGGGTGGGGTGGCCAGGTGTTCCATGACGTTGCGCTGCTGGACCAAGTCGATTTCAGATCGGACAAAGCCGCTTGGAAGGTTCAACACACACACACACACACACACACACACACACACACACACACACACACACACAGTCAGCACAAGTAACCAATCAAGACTTGAACGATAGCATGATAAATCTTACCCAAGCAATCAATGTTAATCTGCTCCTCTGTGGCCATTCCCCTTCTGTAGCCATGATATAATGGCCGTCCGTCGGATAGCTTGCCGGACGCAAACAGAAAGTAATGATCACCATGGATGGCAATGTCCGATGTGTCCGAACTCTGACACGGTATAGAGAATGAGATCTCTACAATGTTGCCAATGCGACGGCCAGTTGGAGCAATCACCTGACTGCTAGCATCAACCTCTGGTTCAGTGTAAGCTGTTGCATATCTACAAAGATGGAGTTGTGACAGGAGGAAGAGAAGGACGGTGTAATCTTGAAGTTCACACAATCATTCACACCAAATCAACACATGCAATAATAATAATAATAATAGCTACAGTTCGCATGTCACTCATGGAAGGATCCATGGGCTTAACGCATCTGTCAACGAAATCCAGGCAGAAGAGCCAACAAAAGGCATCTCATTATTGTTAGAATGTACCGCAGTAAGAACAACTACGCAAGCGCAGCACATTTTTCCACAAGCATCAGCCATTTTTTCTTGTCTAGAGCCAGTTCAAAACAGTCAGAAATATCAATATTGGCATGCTTTAGATCATTTTTAATATTGTCAATCCATCTGAGATGGGGTCGGCCATGTTGTTCGCGAAGGACGTAACTCAGCGTCCTACCAAGCACTGGAGATGGCAATTAATACCCGGGACAACACATGCAACCAGTAACACAATGCCAATGGTGTAGAGGAGCCGGTTTCAAATAGGATATAAATGTAGGTCGAAAACAGGACCGGGCTCAATGTTCCTTTCTCTCTTGGTATTTTAATTAGAAAACATAAGTCACAGTGAGACTACGATGTGTTTACTCCAAGCCACATTTTCATGGCTCTGTGATGACCAGAAGCGTCATACCAGGCAGATGAGTTTCTGACGTGCCGCTTCGCATTGCAACTTGAGTTAAACGTCTTCCGAAAAATCAACGCTGGCTCAACACCTTTATCTACACCTCAATATCTAGTCAAAAAGCTGGAAATACCGGGATGAACAGAAGACACACAGAAACATCAATCTTTGCACGAAGATGGGGATCGCTGGTATCTCCACCACCAATTTCCCGCGGTTTTTGCCACGCAGCTGCTTCTTCTTGTCGCAGGTAAACAGCGGCTCGTCTCTCGCCAAAAAAGCACCGTATACCAATGACAACTAATGGAAGCACACATAAGGCTTATTGTTTCTCTGTGCTGGCCGTTGTGGAGCGATAGCGATTACCTAATTTCAGAAGTCAGGGTGAACTTGACGTGGACTCCAAAACTGTTCCTGTTTGAAGCCACCTCCGTGACACCAAAATTCGAAACGAAAAATCGGGCGACTTGGAGGCAAAGGGCCAACATAAAGGAGTGGCTCAGTTCGATTGACCCTGGCCTCACAACCAACTTCAACATGCCAGCTTCCTTCCACAAACATATTTTGAGTGAACAATCCACGCTGATGATTGGTTTGGGTCTAAACGATTTTTCTGTCAAACTGGTCCTATTTGAAACAGTCTCCTCTACATTGGATGGGTGAAGCTAACATTTTCAGGCAATACTACTGCAGATGTACTAAACTGATGTTGTCAATAGTACTGGAGTTCACCATCAACATCAGCTGGGGCTTGTCAATAGTACTGGAGTTCACCATCAACATCAGCTGGGGCTTGTCAATAGTACTGGAGTTCACCATCAACATCAGCTGGGGCTTGTCAATAGTACTGGAGTTCAACATCAACATCAGCTGGGGCTTCGTACAGACTTACCGATCTTGTACTTGGACACCAGACTCAGTGAGGAAGCCTGTAATGATGTCACTATTCATCTGCACAGAGAATAGCATGTGAAATCGCACAGACACACAGACAGACATTTCAGTAAACGCTTGATTATCCGAACGATTACGCACCAGCACAGGTTAAGCCAAGGGATTCATAAAATAAACAGACAGACGGATAGACAGGGACAGACAGACTGAAGACAGACAGACACAGAGAGACAAACACCACATGTACACATACACACACACACACACACACACACACACACATGCGCGCGCATGCTCACAGCTGCACACACTAACCATCCTCCGATTATCAGATATTCCAAATCCAACGTAGTCTCCATCACTGGTACGTATGGTGAACCTGACTTCTTCCTTGCTGCGGTCTACGTCCCAGGCTGCCTCTACAAAGTCACTCGTGAACATCGGCGTGAAACCTGCAATGGAAACACATGAAAACTGATCACGGATACTGAGTGAACTTCGATTACATTGACAAGCACGAATATCACAGATGCGGTCCAACAATGCTCCTGTCACTCACTCACATCTAGTTGTAGTGGACTGTTTGGGCAGGGCACCAACCAGGGACGTAGGAAATGGTGCAGCAGGTGCGGTCAAAGCCACACCAATAATGTCATCTTGTGACTTTTGAAGCAATCACATATGGGCTATTAGGGCCCAGTTTTCCAATTTTTTTCCCGGGGAGGCCCCCACTTCTTCATGGCTGCACAAATGGCCCAATATCTGAGAAAATCGACCTTCGGGGCTGTTTTGGTGAAATTGATTTTTTTGTTGCAAATTGATGTCTAGCCTTTGTAGAGTATTGTCACTTCGTTTCACGGCCATCAGACCAATATTGACCATGTAGAAATGCATTTTACAGTCAGGAGTCATGTTAATGAATTTTTCTTTTTTTTACTATTTTGAAAGATCAGTGTGTTTGGAGCCACCAAAAATTGTTTCCGTGTGATATCAATAGCCAACTAATATAGTAAAGTGTTTTGACTGTTCAGGTACTTCATTTCCAGCATTCCGTGACTTTATTGAGGTTGTGTAGTTTCAACAGCAGCAATAGCAGCATTAGAAGGAGAGGTGATTTATCTGTTCTCCTGGTGATGGACATGCTTGACAGGATAGTCTGCAACAGATTTTGACGGAACATCATGATACATGTAACAGCATTCACATACTTATTGTGAAGGAGTCAAACAGAGCAAATGCGTCCAGATTCGCCTTGTCACACTTTGTGGAGACTGACCATTTCCAAACATCAGTAACACAGCCTGACAAGCGTTTCACACCACCAACTCAAAAGTACAGTCGTCCCTCTCTAATCCGGCACTTTATAATCCAGCACCCTCGATAAACCAGCACAATTTTCAGTAGCCAAAATGTCCTCTTCATGCACATTGCAGCAGTAAATCAGATTTGTTAATCCAGCACCCTCCCTAATCCAGCAGATTTTCGTGGCACAAATGGTGCCGGATTATAGAGGGACCACTGTAACAGAATGTTACTAGTACTCGAGATTGCCCAGCCTCACGTGCTCCGTGATGGTCTGATTCGCCATTATTGGCTCGAGTATCGAGCTTGCCATCAAAAACATTTTAGGATCATCGTCGCAAAGAAAACTCGCATCATTTCGTGCTGTTTTAGCAGGTCTGGTGTGACACTCAGGAAACAGTTCTGCCACCCGCGCAAGGGCGGCCAGCGACCTTGCAAGCGGCGTACCCTCAGGAATCCACCTGGTTGTCCTTGCCTGGAGCTGTAGCAACTATCGCTGAGGCAGACTGTGGTTGGCCTTGATCATACTCATCCAGGCCAAGTCCTCATCATCGTCGCCCCCGACAGGTAAGTACCGCGTGTCATTTGCGATCGATTCGACTGACATGCGCTCTCAGAACTAGAAGCGCTGTCGCCGCTTGACAGGATATCCACAAAGAACGATGCATCACCGTCCATGGGATCGCGGCTGCTGTGCTCCGTGAGCCCAATAACCAACTGACACAAGAACCGCCTTCCATTTCCTTCCGCCATTGTCGTCTCCGCACTTTGCTTCGACAGATTCGATTTTTTGCGAACAAATTTGTTTTTAGTGTTTTCTCAAAAAAACCGCGTAGCCCCGAAGGTCGAAAGTCTCAGATATCGGGCCAAATGTCAAAATACCTTCCAATGCCCTTGCCAATGTCTCCATAAAACTTGAACAACACTAAAACAAGGGAGAACATCAGGAACTCCAGAATACAAAGAAGCACCAGATATTCCAAGAGCTCCAAAATCATGTCCTCAAGACCAATGGCAAGAAACAGAGATATGACTGGCAGCAAATCGGGGTATGCTGGCTGCCTGTTTACTGACCAGTGGGTGCAACAGTTGGCGGAGCTGTGGAGGGCGATGGGCGAACTGCAATGAACACATAGGTGCCAAAAACAGAACACGCACACAAACATACACACAGACACACTCACGAATGCATTTTCAGACACGTTCACACACACACACACACACACACACACACGTTCACGTTCACGTTCACACACACACACACACACACACACACACACACACACATACATACACACACACGCACACACACATACATATACACACATACACACACACACACACACACACACACACACACAGATGCAATAACCATAACAGCGCCTAAGGAAGAACTTTGAGAGTCCTTCATCGAGAAGCTTCAGCAGGTATATGCAGCAAATTAAAGTTTGATGGGGGGGGGGGCAATACATCATAAACAGACATAATGCATTGCTTTCAGCTTCCAGAAAACAGAGGAGGTGCCAAGAAACAACAAAACTCCACAAGAAACATGACCCATACCTCCACAGTCAATGTGGACAAGTTCTCTTGTGAACCATTTATTTTCGACTCCGTGAAAGCCAATTTGACCTCCGTCGTCCACTGGTCCCCGACTAAACAGGAAGAAGTGGCTGCCGGCAACTGCGACGTCTTTCGGGTCCTCGCTCCAGCATGGAATGGTGAACGTGATGTTGGTACCGTCTACATCGTGTGTGCCCATAACACTCGACACTTGGCTGTGCTCGTCCTGCTCCGGCAAAACGTAGCTACGCGCATACCTATAGCAGCACACAACAGCACACAACAGCACACAGCAGCACACAGCAGTACACAACAGCACACAGCAGTACACAGCAGCACACAACAGCACACAGCAGCACACAACAGCACACAACAGCACACAGCAGCATACAGCAGCACACAGCAGGACACAACAGCACACAGCAGCACACAACAGCACACAGCAGTGTAAACACATTGCACACAAACGTACACAACATAGCTACGTGCATACCTGTAGCAGTACACAGCAGAGTACAGAGCAGAGTACAGAGCAGAGTACAGAGCAGAGTACAGAGCAGAGTACAGAGCAGAGTACAGAGCAGAGTCCAGAGCAGAGTGCAGCTGTGTATACACAGTGCACACAAACGCACACAAGACCAGAGACTTTCGTCCACACCGAGTACTACAAGAACTGCAAGGTGCATTTACATAGTGGCCTGGCCACCCTACTAGTATATGTCAGGCTCAAAACCCATAGCACCTACATGTATACATGTACTTCCTCCGCGTCATTAAAATTGTCGCTTCCCAGAGTGATTTTTCGAATTTATTTTGTCCACTCGAGGAAACAAAATCAGCTAGAAATTGAGGCAGAGCATTGTCGACGGACCAAGCTTTAGTTTGTGGCCTCCCGCTTCGCTGCACTTGCAGCTAAGGTCGACGTCTTCATCAGAGTTTGACGCAGACCCTTAGTACTCAACAATACGATGAAGAAGACGCGCGTTCAAATTCAGGTCAAGAAACTTCGTTTTCAAGCGATCCATGCCTCCAGGTGGCAGGGGATGAAGGCAAGCTAGCATTTTTCAAGTACACTGTAACGACCTTCCAGCTGGGTAGGGTAAGCAGTTCCGCACCTTCTTTCCTTGGCAAGCGCTTCGCTGATTTTGTCGGTGTTTTCAGACCTGCTACCTTCGCAGCAACATGCGCCACAAGTAGCGCATTTTAGGAATTTGAGACCACTTTGTTCTTGCCATCGTCAACTTCAGCATTTCATATTCAGGAGAGATACCAGGATTCTTATACCCGGGCTTGCAGTCTTGATAAATGCCCACTCGAACGATGTGGGACGGCACGAACTCCAGAAAACGAAATGCGCTCTGGGGCGGAATAGTGCGGAGCGCGATGAATTTGCTTGGTGCGGAAGAGAGCTTCGACGAAGTCCGAGACCACCACGGCTTCAGTAACAAGTAGACATTGTGCAGGAAGGGTCGCACCAGTGTTCGAACACAGAAAACAGCGATTCCGGCTGTCTGACGAAGACGAGCCAAGTCACAAATATTTCGATGTGCGAAGCGACAATTTTAATGACGCGGAGGAAGTATATACAGTCAAACCTCTTTAGAACGAACATCAAGGGACCGATGATATTTGTTCGCAATAACGGGAGTTCTTCTTATCCATATATTTTACCCAGTGAATACACAGGGTTTTATCCAATACAGTTACGAATACTAGTTCTTCTTAGGCAAACATTTGTCTTATCAGTCGGTTCTTCCTAACCAGGTTTTACTGTATGTCATATTTCTCACTACTCTGTAGAACCGGTCAACTAGAAAACATGCACACGTGCTCCATGCTGTTGCGCTGTTCAACTCTCGGCCGTGACATCGCGTGTATGTGTTGTTGGGGGTGCACACGCATGATTGGTTCAAGGCAGTCTTGTCTCAAGTCTCTGGCTTTGGATTCGTGTATCCGTCGTCTCTTCGTTCATTCACAAACAGAATTCTTACGGTGTAATTCTACCATCACGGTGTCAAGTGGAGTGTATAACACTGGTACGGTGCTGAAAGTAATACTGTAAGTAAGTGTTTTTATAACGAGTCGCAAATTCAACGATTGTCCAAAATACATAGGTTAACGAGAAGATACGTTAACGATCTTACACTCTCAGGCATATCCACACATAACACATACATGTACATGTATGAGGCCTTACAGCCACAACAGAACTTGCTATAACGAAGACATGCCACACACCCGTTAAAACGTTAGATTTACATGTCTGACAGTAGTAGCCATTAGAAACAATGCCCCGCTTGAGCTTGAGCAGACGTAAGCCCACAGAGCTGAAACAATTTCAAGCTCACCTGTCCGCCACAACTACCCGTCCACCGCCATCAACATGACCTGTGATTATGTCACTGCCAGCCTGCGAGCACAACAACAACACCGATGACGACGACGACGACGACAATAGGTAGATAGTAGGGCAGCAAAAGCAAAAAAAACAAAACAAGAGATCGATCCACATTGGGTTTCACCTTTTTTTTCAGTTACAAATGAAAATAGTATACGATGAGGAAGCTACCAAGCACTTCACGTGGGTGCAGAAGGGGATGGGAGGGGGGGGGGGGGTAACATCTGAGAGGCAGTGGGGTGAAATTAGGCCACACAGCTAACCCTGGACTATTCCTAGGGGTAACCAAATAGTCACAATATCACTGGCACACACGGTAGGCTCTCGGGCACACCAGCTTAGAAGCATGTTGGGAGTGAGGAGGGGCAATCACTCAGACTCATCCCAGTCTCAGAAAACCCAACCAGTTTGTGTGAGCGTACACGTGCAGCTTTGATAGACCATACCTTCTAATAACAATAATGTTGGAGAGTGAGTTGTGATGTACGTACCATACGCCTGTCATTGGATATACCGAATGCCACATACTGGGTGGCAGCGGCGAAGAGCGGTGAGTGAAGATTGATAGTTACAGACTGTGACCCTTGGTCTACCTTCCAGCGTGCGGTGAACGGACTGACTGTGCCAGCGATGGCTTCTGCTTCAAAGCTCCCTGCAAGCACATGTCATCCAGCAGTGAGTACACACAGTCATAACGCCATCATACTGGTATCATTTACAGAAGGAAGATTACATGAGCAACTACAACAACAGTGATCAAAGTACAATAGACACCCTTAGCAAACAACGGTAACGCTATTTTTTACGGTACTCGTACCTTGATCACTCAAATAGCGTTGAAGCTGCAGCGTAAAAACGTTATGGGGGCTGATTTATCGTTGTGACCAATGGTACGTTTTTTGGCCAAATATTGCATAGTCCGTACGCAGTTCACCTTGTATCGCGTATATGGCCCATATGGTGACATAAATGGTTGTACCGCGCGAAATCAAAGCTATTCTCGTGGCAACAGCGTACTAAAAATAGCGTGCATCTTGCTAAAGGTCGAGCCCAAATCACAGTATTTCCCCCCTTACGGTAATACCGTTACAACACAACATTGTTTGCTAAGGGTGCCTAATGTTTCTGCTACTCTACTCTAAGTTCTGTAGCTCCCCCCCCCCCCCCTCTGGAAGTTGACTATGGACACACACAGGGCTTGAAAAGGTCCTATGGCTCTTGTGCCTTAACACCAGAAACAGAAAAGGCGGCCTCGGCCATCTTACCTGAAGTGTTTGAGTTTCCCGGAGAGCTTGTAATCACCGCTGGTCCTGGGATAGTGGGTGTAGTGGTGTCTATAGCGGAGGCTGGCACGACGGTGGTGCTGGTCTCGCCTGGACAGTAGAAAACCAATCAAATACCCAGTTGATGAGGGTCTTCAAGCACACACGCACACTGTACAGTATGCATTGGCACGCAACACTATCACAGTTACATATGCAGATGTATGCACACATGCACACGCACACGAGCGCAAATACACACCTCAGGCCTTAGACACCCATCACTGGAAGCAATGACAGCTATGCTACAGCAAACGCCATAGCAACTTGTGCTGGGATGGCTTGTGAGGCTGAAAAATTGACTGTGTCGCAATTAGCCTGTTGTACACTGCCAACCTTTGAAGTGGTTTTCTCGCCAGTGAATGTAATACTTTTGGTCTTCCCTTTTTTTCCTTTTTCCAAATTTCCTTTCATTTGCCATCGTGAACATGCTGATTGTGAGAAATCGTGAAAACGTAGTGACGTGAATATTGGGCAGGTGACAGTACAGTCAGACCTCGCCTATCCGGTCCTCTTTTATCCGGTCCTCTTTTATCCGGATCCCTCGCCATCCGGATCAAAATCGTTGGTCACCGATTTACAGCATACGCCATGCATACATACAGTACGTGTGTTCGATAATCCGGTTCCCTCGCCTATCCGGATATTTTTGTGGAAAAGGCATGTGTGCAGCTATGCAAGGTCTGACTGTACATGTCGTCAGTGACTTGAATCAAGCACCTTACCCCGGCAGTATTCTGCTAGCTGTGTACGCTGTATCCAACGGTTGGTGGCATGGTAGCCGATACCACCGTTCACAGTGGCACCAGTAGCAAACAGTAGGTACTGTGTGCGTAACGCACTGACATCATCAAGTACGTCCTGGCTATCGCACGGAATGCTGAACGCAAACTCCACGTCAGCACCATTCTGACGGGCAGCAATTTCACTCAGCTGGCTACCGTCAATATCGAGAAATGGAGTGTTGCGTGTAAGGGCAAACCTGAATAGAAACCAGTAGGTGACAGTGCAGTAGCAGCAGCAGCAGCAGAAACAGAAACAGCAGCCACAACAGCAGCAGCAACAGCAGCAGCAACATCATCAGCAGCAGCAGCAGAAACAGAAACAGCAGCATCAACCGCTAACGGGCAAGAGGGAAGTTTACACACCTACATAGGCTGAAAATAATCCCAGAGAATTTGCTGAGGAATTCCAATGATGACACCAGGCCTTTGAAACTGACAACTACATATGGAAGAACTTGAGCAATGCATGCTACTTTTCACTGAAACACCTCTGCATAGAGTATCTAAACGGCAAAGTTGAGAAAAGAATCTTAACTCATTCAGCGCTAAAGACGCATACAGTCAACTTCGCTAATAACGACTGCGGATATAACAACAATTCGCGAATAACGACAGACTTTTCATGCCCAGAGCAAAGTCCATTCTACCTGTATACATATGAGACTTCGGGTATAACGACACTTCGCGAATAAGGACACTTTTCTGGTGGGCCGAGTGTCGTTATATGCAAAGTTGACTGTATATAGACGTCATTGAAAACGACACCAATGCGCGGAGGATGTATATACATGTATACGTCATTTTTCAATGCTGATGTGCCGACTTGTAGATCGCTCCGCGATCAGTTCCTATGGGCCACAGCGCTTGGGGACTACCCAGAGAGAGTCTAGATAGTCACCTGTTAATTTCAATTTGTTTTCAAGATAATTTCGACCATATGTGAACCAAATAATCTACGTGGAGATAAAAGTTTAATAATAGCTATGAAAAGTATGATTGCCGCAGACATCACCAAGCAACATGACAATTTGTTCAAGGTTTAGTTTGTTTTTCCCTTGATCACTTTAGTTCCGTATTTCCACTGATGATCGGAGCTTGAAAATCGATTCTGGAACACACAATACTAAACCTTGAACAAATTGTCATGTTGCGTGGTGATGTCTGCGGCATTCATACTTTTCATACCTATATGTGAACCAATCCAATAAATTTGCACATGGCAAGCAATAATACACTGCATCATACCATGCAGTACAAAGTATCAGGCGTAAATGGGATTCTCTACTCTGCTTACTCTATGTGCTTTGTGTAGGGTTATGGCATGGGGATGAAAACATTCCTGATATCCCACAATTCACCGCCCAAGCCGGCATGAAAGCCAACGGCCCACCAGAGGCGACCCCGTATGACTTTGCAAAGCTGTTCTTCACTCCCCGGGATCTATGACAGTTGCTGGTGGTGATGGGGACACACCGTGCCATGCAGAGCAGTACCTGCATGGCACGCTTTGGTGCAGGCTTGGCACGGCACAGTCGACTGAAGAAGCGGGTGCCCGTCCTGTGCCGGACAGGAAAGTGTTTATGAGCCTCTATCTGCTGATGGGCATAGAGAGCAAGCCAGAGATAGATATGTATTGGAGCACCACACACACACACTTCACTGCTGAGTACGCCAGTCTTCAGCATATCTATGCCACAAGATTGTTGGTGTGCCATGCTATCGTTCCTGCATTCCGCCGACAATGCCACCACTGATCCACAGGGCAAAGCTACGTCCGCTGATCAACATAATGTGCGGTCTGTTTCGAACGGTGTACACGCCAGCACGCTGTGTGTCCAATAACAAAGAGCTGGCGGCTTGGCGTGGCTGATTGCAATTCCGCCAGTATATACCCTCCAAGCGGGCCAGATTCGGCGTGAAGGTCTTCGACCATTGCGAGTCAAGTGGATACATGCGTGATTACATCATCTATGTTGGGAAAGACACGACGTTTGATGACCACATGGTGCGCACCCGGGCAAGCCCCGTACCGTAGTACCAAAGCTGATAGAGCCTCTGCAAAACAACGGTTATCAGCTGTACATTGACAATTGGTATACCAGCATTGAATTGGTCATTTATCTTGCACAGCATGGCACCATGATGTTCGGCACAATCCGGAAAAGCCGGCGCGGGCTTCCAAAACATGTCACAAACTTCCGTGATATGTCACGAGGAGAGTTCGTGTTTCATTCGTGGAATGGGATACTCTTCTTTGGACTGCCCGACACCAAGGAAGTGCATTTCCTGTCTACTATCCATACGACTAGTATCGTGGACAGCGAAGAGCGTTACGTACATCGCCTCCCGACTAAGAAGCTGGTGCTGGTTCATGATTATAACCAGTCTATGGGTGGCGTCGACAGAAATGATGAGATGGTGAGTTTTACACAGCGGCGAGAAAGACACAGAAGTGGTACAAGAAGCTTGCCATCCATCTGTTAGCAGAGTGTCTTCTGAACGCTTTCGCGTTGTATCGCAAATACATCTGCCAATCAAAGAAGCACTCCTTCATCACGATCGCATTGAACACCATGCTGCAGTATGGAAGGAGGTCTGGTGCTGCTGCTGCTTGAGCTGCTCCCCCCCCCCCCCCCCCCCCCCAGCCAGACCTGTTGCATGCTCTGTTCCTGCAAGTCGCCACGTGATCCGTAGTATACCGAGCACCCCAAAGAAGGAGAAGCCACAGAAGAAGTGTCGCTACTGCTCGCGGAACAACATCAGGAAGGAATCTCGGTACTGCTGCTTGAAGTACCCTGGCCAGCCTGGACTATGTGCTGCTCTTTGCTTTGCCCTGTGGCATGAGTAACTGTATATATGGCATGTACCTTATATACCTGTATACCTGGTCCCTGGTTCGAGTCCTGGTGGTGATAGTCAATTTTTTTTCTTCAGACTTTTCCCGTTTGCACCTTTCCCTCAAACCAAAGAACATTACCTGTAAAGCATATTACCTGTATATAGCTACTTTTCATGTCATAATTATATTCATTGCCGGTCTATAAGGGGGAAAACCCGTACATGGAGTGAAAAAGTGATACTGAATGCAAATTTCAATTTTTTCTATCTGCTCACTAGAAGCTTGCAGAGTGTTTTATGCATCGTAGAGTATGTAATGTTATTTAACAATCATCTCAACAGGCACCAGCTGCACTGCACCCCCCCCCCCCCCCCCTCTATCAAAAAGATCTCGAAGGTCTTTTCGCATAGACGACCTTTACATTTTAGTATCTGTCTCTGGAAGTTCAGAGCTCAAAGGATACAGTAAGGTCAAGACTTACTGATCCGTTACAAAGGCACCAGTGCTGTTCATCACCGCAACAAGAATGTCACTGCGCACCTGAACCAAAGTCAAACAAACGAACCAGAACACAGACAAAGAAACACACACACACATACACACACACACACAAACGCGCACACGCACGCACACACACACACACACACACACACAGGCAACACTTACAGGTGTTGACAGCTTGAGGCAAGGTGGAAGAAATGGCACTTTGAGACCAAGTACATCTTTCCTAAAAACCAGTGGACAGTTGGTAGGATCCTGGTCTATGGTCTATCCATATGAACCGCTATTTTAAGAAGCGAACATATCCTTGGACACGGACCCGCGTCTAGAACTGGGGCAAAGAAACCATCAAGGCCAACACTGCTCCCCATAAAACTGTCTAAGTTGAAATTCTTAAACTTAAGAACTGTAACATACATGTAGGCTGTACAGCAACGTGGAGAGCAGTACAACATACAAATTGCATGGTGCACAACATGACGTGTAACACGACGTGTGAGGTGTAATATGGCACATTCGATCACGAATAGAGTCTCCACTAAGAACAAGACCACATCGTGGAAGACTACCAAACTCTCATACAGACTTAGCAGTGACCATAGACATGTCCTGGTCACTTTACAGGGTGTCACACATATCTACAATAGAAACAATCATGATGGCTAACTCAAGCAAACAACTTTGGACGGCAGGTTTCTCCCATGTGTGTTGAACTTGACCCTGCGTTGATCTTACCATGTATTCATCTTCAGAGAGACCAACAGCAACATATCTTCCAGCCTGTCCACGCAATATGAACCGGACCTTTTGATTATCAAAGTCCACAGCCCACTGCGCGCTCATCAGTTCATTCTCAAACTTGCCGCCTGTAAGAAAGCAAAAGCAATTGCCAACACACTGTTCACGAAGCTATGCCAAAGACATGCAATGTCACAAAATAGCGTAGTACGTCTGGCATAGTCACGGTCCTGTGTGCTTTATCCCACAAGTGTGTGTGTGGAGGGGGGGGGGGGGGGGGGGGGGAGGGGGGGGGGGGTGCGTGTGCGTGTGTGTGTGTGTGTGGAGAGGGGGGGGAGAGGTTGGCGTATACATGTACCATGGGACCAAGTGAAAGTGTCTGAGCGGCGAGAAGGCGTAGATCACTTGTCAGCAGCCGGCCACGCTGCCTGCTCCGTGACACGAATATGTATTGGCAGTGGCGGTATTGCACAGAATGCATGCCCCGTAACGTGAATACAATATACATACCGTATATTCTCTAATACAAGCGCCGTGCTTATATTTTTTCAACACCCCTCTACCCCGTGCTTATAATAGAGACCGTGCTTATATTGGAGACCGTGCTTATATTTTTTCAACCAATATATCCATACAGAGCCAGGAGAAATATATGACGGATATCATGCATGCAACACAGAATTCCACTCCGAAAGAAGTGCCAACAAAGAGAAACGAACACACACTTGCACAGAAACAAGGAAGATACCAGGTACGTGGCAGATGTCATGCATGAAAAAAACACTGAATTCAAGCCGACACGCACACACTCACACAGAGCGCGCGCACACACGCACACGCACACGCATGCACACACACACACACACACGCACGCACACACACACACAAAGAATCAAGTTTCGAGTCCAGTTTCAGTTTAAAGATCGCAGTCGTCATCGTCGTCGTCGTCATCATCTTCCCCACTCTCCCTCTCACTGCAACTTTCTCCTCCTTCCAGCACCTCCACAACCATCATCTCCTCTTCTCGCTCGTCATGCTCTTCCTCCGGTACAAGTACGGGCTCAGAGATGGTATGGCTGCTCGACTTGGATTTCAGAACTTCCATACCATCGGGGATGGGACCATTCGGCTTGAAGCAATGGATCTGGTCATCCTCCAGTCCATGTAAGTCGTTGGTGATGCCACGCGCCTTGAAGGATTTCTCAATCAAGTCGGTGGAGATGCCGTCCCATGCATCCACAACCCACTGCAGGTACGTAGCAATGGGAGGTGGTCGGGGATTGCCGCCGCGGGTAACCTCCTTCTCCGCATCACTGGCCATCCAATCCTCGTGTGCTCGCGCAATGGCAGCCTTGAACGGTTTGTTCCACGACACGTCTGGAGCTTGCACATACTTGGTGCAGCCACCAGGAACAACAGCACTGTGTATTTTAAGCTCCGACATGACGTTTTTGGTGTCTTGCGAGATATGACATCTAAAAGAGTCCCAAACGAGCAGACGTTTGCCGAATGCCAGGGGCCCAAGCACACGACGCAGAAAATCCTCAGTGAGGACATTGTCCATCCACACTCTCCCTGCCCAGGACAGAACAAGGCGGCCTAAAAATTTGGTTACGACTTCAGGCAATGGTCGCTTCCGATTCAGCAGCACATACGGCTTACACTTCGTGCCATCCGCGCGTGCACACAACATTACGGTGATATGAACCTTGTCATGGCCAAGCATCTGCACAGTTACGTCCCTAGCTCCACGACTCTCGATGCAGCGTTTACCGATGGGGTCGACCCACACAGCGGTCTCGTCACAGGCAAAGATGTTTCCCGACTGATAGCTGTGTTGTCGGCGCAGCTCCCGGAGGTACAAGACAAAATTGACAATTTTGTCGATTGAATCTGCTGGCGGTTTCTGACATGTCGTTGTCGTCGCACGCAGAGTCAGCTTATGACGACGCAGAAACTTTTCCAGCCACCCAATACTAGCTCGGAATTCTCCACAGTCTGGTAAGTCCTTCGCTATTTTCTTTGCTTGGAGTCGAATGAGGCGTCGAGAAACAAACTGACGCTGTTCACGCTTTTCGTGAACCCAATCCCGAACGCGATCATTCACCATCTTGAATCGAAGTGTCCGGCCACCACCATGTACTCGTTTACTGCTGCCAGATTTCGCAGCTGATTCGAGTTTCACCTTCGCCTTTCGCCATTCTTGTATCTGCTTTCTATTCACACCGAACTTTTTCGCTGCCGCTGAATTCGACACTTGCTCCGCAAACTTCACAGCTTCTAATTTCCTTTTCACCGGCACAGAGTTTCTCTTCCTAGTCTTCACAGAGGAAGCAGCTTGTTCATCCATCTCCGACTAACACACTTCGTGGCTACGCACAAGTCAAACTGAAAGGTAAGGAAACGACGATCCAACAAACTTCAGTTACCCGGTAGTTCCTTCTTTTATCAAGAGTCCTTGAACGGTTCATGTACTGACCTGTACTCTGTTCCTGCAAATGAACGCATTTGAACACTGTACACACTCGTAGTACAGTGAAGTAGATGCGCTGCGTACGCGCGTGCAGTTTCATGACGTCATCATGACTGCGCATGATCCGAAACCCACTCCAGTACAAGCGCTGCGCTTATGATAGAGACTGCGCTAATAAATTTTCAATAGGCACTCACAGTGTGCTAGTATTAGAGACTGCGCTAGTAATGGAGACCTGCGCTTATAATAGAGAATATACGGTATTGCACAAGAGTGCATGCCCTGTAGGTAGGTGTCGAATGTTCCGGTGTACATGTAGCGACATACCGTTTAGCCACGGAATTCTGTACATGCGAGTGCTATTCCCGAGTGCTATTCCCGAGTGCTTAGCCTGAGTGCTCAGCTCGGGTTGTAAGCCCGAGTGCTTTGGAGCAGCAGTAACCCAATGCTCACCTGGTCCAATCAATGGCGGTAGTGGAGGCTGGGTTGTAACTAACACTGGTGTAGACGTGGCCTCCGTCAGTTGTGCTAAACAGAAGTAGCACGCACAGTTGACAACAAAACACAAAGACCATTGTGCTGGGCGTAGATGACTTCACCCACCAAGAAGCAATGATCCATGAAACCAATCCCAGGAAGAAAGTTCTAACTAAGCGGTATAGTGGAAGAAAGCCGTATTCAAATTATCACAATTCCACCTATACCATGCTCTCATCACAGGATTTATACACATTCAGTGTGCGCACACAAACACACACACACACACACACACACACACACACACACACACACACACACACCAGCAACACCAACAACAAGAAACATGACTTACGTGGTAGTGTGTTAGCCTCTGTCACGGTGAACTTGCCACTGTCCTCTAGAGACACAGCCTCACCAGAAAACACGCCATACAGCTCATAATCATACGTTCCAACGGGTAGCATAAATGACATCATTGATGTGTCAGGACGAATGCTATCCGATGCTATACTCCATGCTTGTGTGCCTTCGCGACGGTAGCGGATGCGATAGAATTGGAACGGCGCGCCGGAAATCCTCCACATGAAGGTATGTGGGAATATACCAATGGTCATCGGACTGGACGGCAAAGGAAGCCCAAGGTCTCCTGCTCCAATCTGAACTTGCTGACTAAACACATTGGCAAGAATGCGGAATTCATGCATGCCCGGGGATAGCAATGTGATTTGAGTTTCAGTTGTAGTCGGCCTCAGATGGTTAACACCAACTTGCCATTCTCCAAACTGTCCGCTGGGCAAGGCAGTGCGATAGTCCACAGTGAGGTGTTCTACTGATTGGAGAGCAGTTGCTGGTGGCTGCAGCCATCTAAGAGTGACAGGAACGGGCTGAGGAGCAGCTGTGGTTGGTGCTGCAGAGTCACTTGTGATTACTTCTGTTGTTGGTTGCTGAGGACTTGTGGACGCTAATTAACAGGGACGAACCAAACACACAGAAAACATTGACCAGAAAATGAGTGAATGAATCTTTGCCATTCTCTGGTTTTGTCACACAACAGGTGACACATGAGATGACAATAAGCGAAAGTGATCTCCTTGCATCAGAAGATCATTTTCCAAACTACATTCAATTAACGGTCCACTAGTTTGAGGGAAAGGTGTGTTTATATCGTTGCCAGGCCAATGAGTAGTTCTACCAAATGTGAAAGGTTTAAACTGTGAATGTGCAAGGGTCAATAACGCAAACATTCAACCTGAACTTGAACATGTATAAGACTTTGAAGATGATGTGCGCATCTAAGTAAGCAGCTGAAAATGGTGAACATTTTTCTTACTCAACAATGTCACCAAAAATCAAAAGGATGGCAACCATTCGGAAAGAATTATCAAGCTGCAGCAGAGTGTGGGTATGAGCGATGGAACATACCTTCGGACATTCTAACTGTCACCATGCCGGTGGCCAGTGCTTGGGGTCCACGTGCCAGTTGACCGACCACACGGTACTGGTAGAAGCCAACACGAGGCAGCCGCAATGTATACATAGTGGCAGTGGCTGGCACATTGTTGGAGGCGGTTTGCCAGCCACCGTACTCTCCACCGCCGAGATCCTCTCTGTACTGGATGATGTAGAACTGCAGCAACGGACGGATTGTCTCCAAAGGCTGGGGCCAGCTGATGTCCACGGAATAGGGAAAGTCTGTGTGTCGTGGTGAAACCATGGAACAAGAGTACACACATACAATGTAGGTGTGTTTATCGGGTTTTACTTGACTACAACAGACACAGTCAAAAGAATGAAGGAGGCATTTTTAGGGGCATGTATATGTACTTATTCTATACAGACTTTTTTACGGTAATAGCACATATCGATTCACCAAAGAACCACTGCACTACATCCTGTCTCCATCCGCAGCTGACAAAAGTTCTACTACCAACCCCACCCTGTTGCATAAAAGGATGGTGAGAGACAAAGAATGGAGATATGGGAGCAGCAGCGTGAAGAAGCTCAAACGGCCAGGATCTGTCAATCGCATACTAGACAGCAATGAGAGAACAAAGGTAACTGTGGAGCTCCCCGGGCATGCCAACTTCATGCAATGTACCAACGCAACGTTGTCATTCATCCTCAATGCCAGTGCACATTCCACGCCCGGTTATTTGTAAGCATAAGATAGCGACTGACCTATAGAGCCACTTGGTATGCCAACCTGCGTCAGAGAAGTGGCCAGGAGAGCGGCATAACCAGGGAAATGACCGATCAGGCGATACTCATAAGCACCAGCCATGGGAAAGTAGATCAGAGCTGAACCGCGGTCCGGCAACACATTCTGTGCACCATACGTCCAGGCCCCATACTGGCCAGCCCCAAATGACTGCCGATATTCAATGGAGTAATACTCTAAGCCGGGTGCGCCTGATGATTGCCACTCAATTAGGGCACGGTAAGGAGTGTTTGTTACAGCAGCTGCACAAAATAGGTGGAAAAAAAAGAGTCAAAGGCACTTGCAGAAGAAGCAACAGCAACAGAAATAGCTACAAACATGGTCTCCATCTCAAAATCCAGGCAGTCTGAGGCGCACTATCGCTCGCTGAAATCATACACATGTTCATCTACATACTAGCTGCTTCTTCACACACATCAAGAGCCACAGACGGACATTCACATCGACTTCACATGCATTACATGCAGGGTTTTAATTCAGTTCACAATCACTATGCCATGTGCCAATAATACAAACGTGAACGCGCACGCACACACATACACACACACACACACACACGAATACGCGAGGCAGGAAATTGTAACCAGCAGTTGTGGGAAGAAGTCTAGAGGAGACTGATAAGAAGAACACATACGTTCAACTCGAACAGTGAAGAATCCAGTGTCCACGCTCTGCTGAGAGCCGTCAAACTGGCCTAAAATCTGGTAGTTGTAGGTGCCCGGGGCTGGCACTGTGATGTTGTACGCCGATGCACTGACTGGGATGGAGTGGCTCAGTCGGGTGAAAGACCCGAACGTACCGGATATCACAATGCGATACTCCATAATGTAGTAGAGTATACGCGACACAAGGGCCGACGGTGTAGTCCACCGTCCGCTGACCGGGTACGAGGGCGATGTGTACAGGCTGGCCGCTGAGTTAGCATAGAACACAGGCATAGATTGAAACACAATTGAGAAACGTTGTAAAATAACGGAACTGGTTCGGATGTGCAGCGCTATGGGAATGGGTGTGTCCGCCCGAATTCCTTTCAGAGATGAAGCTGCAGGAAGTCTCAGCCCTTCTTCAGACAATTGAGAAAAGCGTAATTACAGAATTAATGGGATCCTCACACTACTAGGTAGATGGAGAGCATCATTTCTGCCTCAGCCGCATACTATCAACACATCATAATCCTAGCATTAGAGACGGAGCCTAATGGTAGGCGTCAGAAGATAACTCGGATGCAAATTTTCCACGCCAAGTTCCAAGGTCCAAGTACTTTAAATATACTTCCTCCGGAAATAAAAAAAATTGTGACTTTTTTGCACTAATTTTCGCTGCTGTCGTGTCGTTCTTTCTCTGGCTCTGTCAGCCTGAAACACCACTAGGTGACACTTTGGAATCGTAGGAAGGCAGCATGATTTACATCCTGGAACGCCAACAGTCATCGCAAGGCAAGGGTGTCGAGGTGTACACCAAGCGAAGCGAAGATGTTTTGCATTTTAGCCATCACGCACATTGCCAACAAAGGAACTGCTCACTTCTCGTCGTTGCCAGCTATTGGTTCAGAACGAGAGAGAGAGAGCAGGGAGCAATGGCACCGAGGAGCAAGAAGAGTGTCAAAGTGATAGCAGCTAGCGCTTTGAAATCTGTGGTCAGGGACGCGAAGAAGCTACTCCGTGACATGCGAGACCGCGTCGATCGACCTGCCACTTTGGGCGGTTCCAGCGGTGATGAATCGAGCAATGGCAACTCGACTGAGACTCTATTCCCATCAATCGATCTTGTATGTATTGTACACATATCCATGGAGCGTGTTGACGTGTTCCTCTTCCAATAGAACACTTTTATTGAGAACAGTAACTCCTTGAAAAGTCATGTAAAAAAGTCACGAAGTGTTCGTTTCCGGAGGAAGTACCTCTGCTAAAAGAGGAGAGAAGTCTAGAAGGAAACAAGATAGAGAGAGACACACAGGGTAAACGAGATGTACAATAGCATCAAACTAACCTTGTACTGTTGCTTCTCCCAGCGACACTGTGCTGGAGCTACCGTTGGCCGTCTGGCCTGTGATACGATACTGGAATGTGCCGGGCTGGGGCACGGTAATACGGCGTGTACCGTTGCTGGACACCGACGCGGGACTACCATCAACCCTCCAAGATGACCATTGACCAGTGGATGCCCGTGAACGATACTCAAACTGCAGCGAGACCAGCCGCTGTGTGGCGGCTTCGTCCAACTGCCACGTTACATCAAAAGAATAGCTTGCTCCGGGGGGTCCGGCTGGACCAGGCGGTCCAGAACTGCGAACTGCAAACAAAAGAATAGCATGGAAATTTGAAAGGGAAAAAAACTACCAAAAGAGTAAATATTTCCTGAAATAGATAGCTAGCATTGATCTAGAAGTGTTTTGCACTCAAACTTGTACACGCAAGTGGACACAAATAGTCAAGTATACACGAGAGTACATACCCCCCCCCCAGAGTGTGCAACTCCACAATCAGTGCTGTGCCAACATAATTCCAAGTTGACGTTAAGTTTATGATGCAATAATGTACACGTATCATCAGACATATCCTGGACCAGTGGTGGACAAGTCTACATTTGATCCAGTATATCATCTTGTACAAACTAGTACAAGCAAATAAGTGTGATGCGATGCTACCCTGTACGGACGCCGAAAATCTGAATCATAAAATGACATCAACTCGAAATTCTGTCGTGACAGTACTTGTACAACATTCGGGAGTTACACCCTTTGGGAGGGAGTATGTACTCTGGGGGAGGGGAGTATGTACTCTGGGGGAGGGGAGTATGTACTCTGGGGGAGGGGAGTATGTACTCTGGGGGAGGGGAGTATGTACTCTGGGGGAGGGGAGTATGTACTCTGGGGGAGGGGAGTATGTACTCTGGGGGGGGGGGGGGGGGAGTATGTACTCTGGGGGAGGGGAGTATGTACTCTGGGGGAGGGGAGTATGTACTCTGGGGGAGGGGAGTATGTACTCTGGGGGGGGGGGGGATGTAGTATGGGGAGGAGAGTATGTACTCTGGGGCGGGGATTACCGTATATTCTCTATTATAAGCGCCGTGCTTATATTTTTTCAACACTCCTCTACCCCGTGCTTATATTGGAGACCGTGCTTATATATTTTTTCAACCAATACATCCGTACAGAGCAAGAAGAAATACATGCTAGATATCATGCATCCCGCATTGATTTCCACCAAGACCGTGCTAATATTAGAGACCGTGCTTATAATGTTTCGAAAGGTGCTCACAGTGTGCTAGTATTAGAGACTGTGCTAGTAATGGAGACATGTGCTTATAATAGAGAATATACGGTATGTACTCTGGGTATGCATGAAGTGTATTGGTTGTTACCTGTGAGGCGGGCGCTGGTGATGATGGGTTGGCCTTCAAAGTTTCCACTACACACGTACACACCGGTGTCTGTCACTTGCACATCGCTGATGACCAGCATCCTGCCTCCCATAGCCAGGTGGTACTGGCCGGATGGTTTGGGAGACCACTCAATCTCCGTTGACTGCGATGGCGGATTAACATTGCACGTGAAGGACGCCGTCTCACCAGGTTGCAGTATAACATTCGGAGGATCAATGCTCAGTTGAACCACTACAAACCGAATTCAAAACAAAACACATCAATTTTTTATAGCAGATTTAATAGACCACATTACCAAGTGACAAGAAGCCGGCAAGCAACAATCAATTCCAAAAGGGAAATAATGATAATACACAGCTTACTGCATTAGATGCACACAAAAAGGTTCAGAAGAGGGACAATGGGCATGGTACCACATCCATAGTGCAATCTACTCAAGAGACAAACGTTGTAGCAAGAGTAGACTTTCAAATATAAACTTTGGGTACTGGCATGACCACGCGCCTCATACATACGTACACTCACGCACGCACACGTACACTCACGCTCACGCACACACACGCACACACACACACACACACGCACACACACACACACACACACACACACACACACACACACACACACACCTCACACATGCCCATCGCGGAAGCGATGATAGCGAACAGCTATGTTAGACATAGCAACTTGTGCTGGGATTACACCATTCAACAGCTTGCAATGCTGATGAATTGACCGCCACTATTTTTAGCCTGGTATCCACCACACAGCTGTTTGAAGTGACTTTTTCTGGCCAGTGAATCCCTATTTTTCATTTTTCATTTTTCCATATAATTCTTTATTTTTTTATATTTATTTTTTTACACACACACACCACACCACATACTCCGGCATACACTGGCTGTTGGTAACCACCCAGGAGAATGAAAGAAAAGTCAGGAAGAGTCCGAGAAAGAGAAGAAAGACGCGTGCGACCATAATCGTCGGGAATTGAACCCGCAACCTCTCGATTGGAAATCGACTGCACATACCACTGCACCATATGGGACACACACACACACACACACACACACACACACACACACACACACACACGCGCGCGCGCGCGCACGCATGCACACACCAACGAAATTCACCCAACATCTACTCTACCCCACACAGACTTGCAACTTATCTTGCTTACAAGTAGGAGCTGCAGTTTGTGAGTCACCAACAGACTGGCCCGGCACTGTAGTAGTAGTAGTAGTAGTAGTAGTAGTAGTAGTAGTAGTAGTAGTAGTAGTAGTAGTAGTAGTAGCAGACAAAACACAATTGAAACAGGTAATTATAACAGAGTAGAAAAATCTACAACAAATACTTAGAGGCAGTGCGCCTTAGCCTGCAATAGTGCTCAAACGCCTGGAATGGGCAGAGCGTAGTACACAAGAGGTACACAAAAGGAAGTAACCTAGGGCTGTTTTCGTTGTTACTCAGAGTTTCATGGTAAAAACCAATCATCAGACGACAGCAAATACTTATCACAACCTAGGACAAAGTGGGACAGAGCGTTGTTTTTGTCTAGCCATGCATCAAGAATTATCTGGCAATGATGATGAATTTAAAAAACGGGAATTGGCATATCACAATAGCAAGTTAGCAACAATGACCATCTGCATTGAAATTCAGCCGACGCCACCCGATACGTTATCATGGCGTGGAACAAAACCAGCCTTGGTACGAGTATAGCACTGGTTGTTGTGCAGTGCTGGCAGTGGACTGCTTAGGGTCAGGCCTCGTAATGTCTCGCTGTACCGTCCGAAAAAGTATCCATAGGGACCCATACGTGTCCGAACTGTTCCCACCAAGCAGCACACAACTACATACATCAACAACAAAAATTGAGAAGTGAGCGTATGCAGTGAACTACCAACCTGAGCTCGTGAAGACCTGTCCACTGGCCAGTACAGCAGAGACGCGCACCGCCGTGTCGGACGTGTCCGGTCGTACAAACGTCAGCACGGAGACACGCTCGTTGACGCTGGTGAAAATGACCGACTTGTTGCTCAGAGCAGCACCGCCACCACCAGGAGGTGACCAGGCTATGGAGCTCACCGCAATGTTCTCCGGTGTTACCTGAGCAAAGAATGTGATGCTGCCATCGGGGCTGCGTGATGCTGAAATGCCTAGCCGAGCTGCAACAGTACAACAGAGTAGAAAGCACCACAACACAACGATCAGTTGAAGGTACAATTTAGAAATAATGATCAGAGTGTCAAGGTGAGTGTGAAGGCTGGCCTCAAGCAAAAGTCCCTGGTTCAAGTCCTGGTGGCGACAGTCGATATTTTCTTCAGACTTTTCCCTTTTCCATTCCCTCAACCTACATGTATTAGAGTGTGAAGGGTGTTCAATTTTGCATCACGATAATTTTCCACAACTATACACCAGAAATCCTAGCCAGACAATCCAAGCACACAAAGAACATAGGACAAAGGACAAGAGAGAAGTAGCGGAAAGACACCAAAGTAGAACTAACCCTGCGAGGAAGAATTTATCCGGGTTGAGCCTGTAGCACCAAGCAAACACATGCACGCATGCGTGCGCGCGCAAACACGCACACACACACACACACACACACACACACACACACACACACACACACACAAGAACATACATGCACACTCATTCACTCACCAAGTTCTAAAATACGAGCAAAGCCTAGAGAGAGAGCCCAAAAATGGAATACTTCCCATGCCTCCAAGAAACGTGGTGTGCTCACAACAGCAAGAAGAGCGATAGAGAGCCTAAAATACATTAAGATAGGTACAAAGCACTTACTATCCAGGTCAGAGCTCTGTGATATAGCTGCCACACCAAGCGTACTAAGCTCCATGTGAAAATCAGCAGCTCGCTCTACAATCACCTTGGTCAAGTTGGCTGCTGACATTGCTAGGCGCTTTTCCCGATCTAGAACTAGCACTGTCAGCTTTTGCCTACAGCAAGAATAAGCAGAGCGACGCACAACAACAACAACAACAACAACAACAACAACAACAACAACAACAACAACAACAACAACAACAACAACAACAACAACAACAACAACAACAACAACAACAACAACAACAACAACAACAACAACAACAACAACAACAACAACAACAACAACAACAACAACAACAACAACAACAACAACAACAACAACAACAACAACAACAACAACAACAACAACAATTACTCTTATTGGCCACAGGCCATCGTGAGAATAAAAGATTTCAAACAACAACAAACAACAACAACAGCAGCAAACAGCAGCAGCAGTAACAAGAAGCAAACAGCATGTCTAGTGTCAAACGCACAGAATTTCATATCTAACATGGCCTTGACACCAGATCAATTCAATACGACATGTCTTGTCGATCTTATTACGGAGGTTCGGCACACTGAACTTTTGTTGGTTTTTGGGACGTCGGCAGAGGCAGCATCAGCCACAACAAAAGCCACAACAAAAGCCACAACAGCATCAGCCACAAGGTCGCACGCAGACAGATATCACATCGGAAGAGAGTGTCCCCGGTTTCATCTACATGAGATGGGCATGCCCCATGGCCCTCCCGGCCAACAGCATCAGGAGGATAATAGATCATCAGTCGCGGTGGATATATCATTTGCATCTGTCATCACATGGGCACATCAATACAGACACGTTGGTGCTCATAATTGCCGTGCTGAGTACTCCACTGTTCATTGCTACCTGCTCGGTTATGGTCTCATGTTTCCGCATCCCAGGTCGTCATTGTGGAGCCATATTCCTTGGTCCCAACGGTCCCCATAGTGCATATGCAGTTTATCAAGAATGTACATCTGGCATCAACGAGTAAGCCGCTCATAGAATTGCCCACTACAGAGGTGATGGCAGATGCTATTCGGATTTCAAACAGAAGCTGTTGCTCTCGGAAACGTGTGTCGGCGCAGACGTCTCCCTCATACAGCTACAGATCATTGGTGCCTTGGTCAAGGAAGACGGTATAGCTATTAGAGATGCTGACAAAAACGTGGTCACTGCTATCCTGAACACCAATAATGAGCTCTCAGTAAAAGCCATGAGTTATCACACACTCCTGCACCGTCGGAAGCCCACATCTGGCGAGATTAGTTACCATTTCTCGCTTGCCTCCTGTGCGTTTGTTGCTTATGGTGTTAATGTTTGTATTCAATTTGTTTTGTCCACGCTTTTTTTGGCTTGTTTCAAGAACACAGCCCCATGCTGTGTGATCAGTTGTGTTGAGTAAAAGCCACTTGGCAACTTGAGGACAAAAGCAGCTACAGGTATTATTGGTTCGTGTCCCCCCGATATGTTATGCCTCGGAATGCCTTTTCTCTGCACAGTCCTCACTGCCTGTATTAGCAGAGCGCTTCGCACAAGAGCAAGAACAACCTGAGGACGAACTGAGCTGCAACTTAAAAAGGCTCGTGCATAGAACAGTAATCAGGCGGTAGTAGTGATTGATACCAGGCTGTGCTATACATACAGGTATATAGCACAGGATGTGAAGAAACTCGACGATGTGCATGAGTGTGAGTTTAGCTAACAATTAGTCATCATCGGGAGCCTCTCTTACGAGCAAAATAAACAAATGAACATACACATATAATGTACCGTATTTTCCGGAGTATATGCCGCACTGGAGCATAAGCCGCACCCCCCCCCCCCCCCCCCCCCCATTTCTTGCCAAGAAATACAGGCATCTATCCTATTTATCACCGTTAATTTGATCATCGGAGTATGAGCCACCCCCTTCCCCCCCCCCCCCCCTTTTGGGTGAATTTCGAGTGTTCAAAAGGTGGCTTATACTCCGGAAAATACGGTAGTGCAAATGTAGTGTAACCCTTATCATACAGTACTGTGCCTACAAAAACCTGCACAGTGACTGCCTGCTTCACCATACACCTACAGGCAAGCAATCCGTTCCCTGCATGATCTCCATGTTTCTCCATTCCCACCCTTTCATCCATCTCAGCGCTACTGTGACCTGCAAAAACTTCTTCAGTGGTATTTCCAGTTGGCACGCAACACGTCTCTGCTCTTCTTCTGCTTGCACTGTACTGTATCTGCTAGCTGCACTGCTGCATGCTGGCAGCCACACTATCCTGCCTCACACCCCTACACAGCCTTCAGTTACTTCACACCTCTATAGGTACTAGTACTGTATAGATACCAGTCCCTAGTGAGTGCACCATGCATGCAGCTGAAATAGTCCTCAGCTAGTTCGCCTTCCATTTGTGGTGAAAAACAGACGCCCAGAGCTAAAAATATAGTGCTAATGGAGGGTGACTTCATTAGCCTACTCGAACTCAACGCATAAGAGGTGAATTTCCAGAAACGCTGTGTAATGAGCAGTTGTTGCGCTATATTGCACGATTGTTTCCTTTCTTCACACTTACACCTTCTCTCGTCATTCATTCTGTGTATGAGGTTACACTTTTACCGATATTGTTTCTGGCTACTTTTTTTGCGCTGTTTCTTTCATCTCTCTGCTTTTTAAATCCATTGTTCTTGTTCCTTGTTCCTTTTTGCTCGTATTCCACCACCTGCACCTGATGAGAAGCATAAAAAAATTGCTCGTGAGGGACTCGAAGTTTGTTCTTTTCCTCTACAGTGTGATCGCATGTTTGTCCCCGAGAAAAATACATTGTATTAATGAGCAGGAAGTGGTACTTTCTTTTCAGGCTTGACAAGTGGAACCATGAGTTCCGGAAAGCGGTCATGAGTCAGTCAAATGTTACTAATTTCGGCAAGAAGCGCGAGCTGAACGTTGGAGGCAGCCAATTTGAAATAAGGTGCAGTACAGAAAATATCTAGTTTTCATGTTTATTGTAGTTTCGCAGTTTGCGTAAGTTAATACAATGAAACCTAAGCTGACTACTCACGGGACCCCGAAATGCGGTCCCCGTGTAAGGGTGGGTGCCCTTAATCGGGTCATGTTAGTGGCAGTGGTGTCCTGGATTATGTGGTCCTCTAGGACAGGCGGGCGCCTTGCCAGGTTTACTCCTGGCCTATCGTACAATGTGACGATGGCACCGGATGAGAATCACACGCTAACAGCATCATAACTCATCCTTACGTTGAAAGGGAAGATTACACGAGCACTGATTTAATTTCAATATTAAATCTTGTCTCCTCGTCAGCCATTCAACAACCTAAAAGCTATCTTGGATCTGTACAGAAGTAGCGGCATTCACTAGTGACATTCACTCTAAACATTCGCATACTAATAGGCCATACTTACTCTCCAGCAAGGGAGGAGGCTGTAGATATATCTTCAATAGTGACGATGTAGGACTCAATACCCAGTATGGACTCCAGGGCCAGCATAACCTGCTGTGCCAGGGCATGCCTCTGTCCAGGGTGATACGAAACCGCCCACAGTATGGACTCGGCACCTAACACACACACACACACACGCACACACACACACACACACACACACACACACACACACACACGCGCACACACACACACACACACACACACACACACACACATACATACACACACACACACACACACACACACACACACACACAAATATGCACACACATACACATACACGCGCGTGCGCGCAACATCGACCACAACAATGACTCCAGAACAACATCGAGTGGGAAAGAACAAAACTGCGGAAATGTCAGTCAAGGGTGGAGAGACCAGGATTGAGGAACAAGACGAGAACTCCAAAATCACCATAAAACCTCTCTCTTCTTCTCAGATTAAACTCGGATGGAGAGCCAAGAATTAAACTTAAAAAAGAGAGGACCATAATTTTACAAGTACCCTGCTCATAATCGTTAGCGTTGGACAAAATGGATAACTTGTAAAATCTATCTCTTCTTCTCAGTTTTATTACAAACTATAAACTGAGTACAATACTAGTACATGATGTCAGACAGGAGGCCGCGGCAAGTCGTAACAAGGAGCAAACACGTACTCCCGGTGCAGCACATGCACACTGAACTAACAATACAGTATGTACCTTCCAACTACCATCTATCCATCTATGTAGTCTTTACTGGCACTACGTGAGTACGTCCTCTGGCTATTCTTGAGATTGAAGAAACGTGAGGGAAATGAGCCCATCGTGGAGGGAAGCTACAACCACCTTATCAACACACCACGTAAACATCGTTTTTTTTTACTGCACTACCCCTGATCATGTGTAAGCAGATGCAGCGCGAAGAGCAAGACAAAGAATGGCCAATTTACTAGGTTAGGTGGAGGAACAAGAACACACGACTGCAACGGTTACGGAGCTGGAAAATAGTTTCACTGGCACACAATTTTCTTCAAAACAAAAAGAGTGAAAGTTCTCCCTTTTAGCTTTTTCACCGCTTGCCATGCGTCCTCCCTCTCAAGGGCAGGCACTCAGGTGATTGACCATTGTTGCAATAGTTAAAAACAGGAATGAAAGCACCCTGTCGCATTCGGCAACTATACCAGGTGTGGACACACAGTCGACAACATGAGAATTAGAAACTGAGCAACATCCATTTTCAGGACAGCGTTTGCAAACGCAAAGTGCAACGTGGAAAAGGGAAACATTACGTGCAAACATCGAAAGCAAAACTCACCACTGCCAACGCCAGCATCCTCATCATCCACTGGTGGAGATACAGTATTCACCACCTGAAAGAAGCAAAGGCAAGTATTTCCTTCGGGTATTCTTGCAATGCAAGTCCAAGAGCACCTTGAACAAGATCATGATGCAGCAAAAGCAAGCTACATGTAGCAATGCAGTTTGAATCTCCCGCAAAACGGCGGATCCACGTGGAGGGGAATGACGTGAGGCTACGTCATGCATGCTACAGGGCCGGATTTCAGTGCAGAACTGTAGTCTACAAAATTAATGTATTACATTTTACATTTTAAGAGACCTGATCTATCATTCGATGGTGCCAAGTCAGGGAGTCGTACCGGTATACCATGATACCCACGACTCCCTGTGCCAGGTCCGGTAGGCATTGGCGGATAATGCTCGAAAAGGTGCCAGATTCTGCTCGAAAAGCAGTGAAATTGACAGAACCACACAAACCTTATGGCGGGCAATTCCTCGAATTCTGCTCCATTTCTTTATCCACATACCAAACATGCATGAAACTTACCAGAAAAGTACCCGGAATTCTGCCAATTTTTCTGCCGGCATTATCCCGGCGGCAAAGGCCTAACATGTACCGAGTCTGTCCAATTCCCGAGGAGGTTTTTAATGGTTATAGGGGGTGGACCTGTGTGGGACCAAGAGAACTTGCGGTAATGCGTGGCGACAAACTCGGACATTGAGTCCGACGATCACTGATCGATCAGTGGACCTTTCTTCCCGCACTATGGAGGCAAAAGATGTTATGGTCACGGCGGGTGAGTCAGCGGAACCGCATATGAGCGCTATCATGGTACATGTACATGTATACAGCCGTGTGAATAAGCGGAACCACTCATGAGCGATATCATGTACACAGCGCCGGAGAGTCGGCTAGTGCATGAATGTACATATACAATGTAGATTGCACCTCACGGTGCCATGCCTTTGCCAAAGCGTATAACCTTTTACGACAAGGTGTTCTGACTAAAATGACTGCGGCTGCTCGCCTGGATTTGTAGCCTGGAGGGTTGCCCACATCTAAATCTGCTTGGGCATCTGTTGGATTACAGCCCCCCCCCCCCCGACCAAGTCAGAGTACTTCAAAAGAAGTAGTAGACTAGTAGTAGCAAGAGTCCATCCACTGTTTACTGCACTCTTGGTAGTACGAGTGTTTGTTGTTTTACTGGAGCAATCCGGGGCCCTACATACCTAATGTCTTGTTACGGGGTACTACCCTAGGTGATCACGTAAGATGCTAATAAATTGGTGGCAAAGGAAGCTGCCTGGCGACATTCAGGTGCCGGAAGAGAGTTCCATCTGTCTGCAGCCAGGTAGGTATCAGTATCAAACGGCCCGGCAGATACGTGTAGCCTGGAAAGTAGGCTGCCAAGTCATACTATCACCATACGGTACAAGCGTGACTTGTAATGGCACCCAGTGGGTACAACCAACCATGTACATGTACATGTAGGCCGGTCTACATGCAAGGTACCCTGTAAGAAAGCCTTAGGCCTGTGGGGATTGCCCTATCAAAATTTGATAATAATAATTTTGATGCATGCAGCTAGAATTCCATATTCAACCTAGTAGACTATTGTATGCATGATCTATAAGACACATACAGTACAACGTTCTAGTGAAAATACGAAAACCATGAACGTGCCCATGCATGCATGTACTCATGATCAGGAGTTGAAGGGCAACTGTGAGATTTGAAAGTTGTCATAGTAACCCTACCATCCTGGAGTGTGATCTGAACACAAAGTCACAAGTCAATGTCTATGGCTCAGAGACATGCTATGACCTGTGGCTGCAACCCATTACAACTTCAAACTGAGTTGATCAGCCCAGCACTGACAATTGCAGGGGCATTCTTGCAGGACTCCAGGAGGACAGGACCACAGAAGTACTTGTGTAGCCTGGAGGACTTGAAGTTTACACTTTTTGGAATTTTATACCAACAATACATGTCACCCCCCCCCCCCCCCCCTTTGCATACCCATTACAGCACTTGCAATCAGTCATCATCCCACTCCATCTACCCAGCCTGAATGTACTTTGAAGTATCAGTAATAATTGTAGCACATTTCCTACGTGTCCGCTAGTATGTGAACATCTCCAAGGGAGCAGACGATGAAATGTGAGTGTAAAGAAACGAAAGATGGCATGCAGCCCCGCTCTAGCCGGACTATTGCTTGTACATAATACATGTACATGACATTGTTCATGTTCATGTATTGCTTGTACATGTAGCAATACTACTACCATTACAATTTACATGTACATGCACTGGTAAAAATACTACTTGTAGCGCTATCAATTTCTGTAATGAATGAATGACGGCAACTGTATTGTCTGAATGAGACATTAGTGCAGCAACCAACACGCCCAGCACGACTCAACATGGGACGATAGCAGAATGGCTGTAATGATTTGCTACATTTGCATTTGAGGCGGTGTAGAGGATTTTCACGCAACACATACCTGCGGTGTAGCGTGTTGAACAACACACAGGAGCACTAGGACGAGAGCTGGTCTGTAGGCCCGGCTGGCCAGCCGGCCTAAATCCATCTGCATCTTGTCAAGCGCCTGCAGTAGCGCCTCTACCTTCCTCTTTCTACTCTTGCTGGTCTATAGAATTCCAGTGGACACAGGTGCAAGCTTTCGCGTGAAACAGCAGAACGGAATTCTGGACTGTGTCCGGATCTTGTCGACTTCGTTCGCTGTTCCAAAACAGCAAGCGCACACCATGAAGGCAAAGTCGAATCACGCATTCAAAGATCGGGATTACACCACGGCCACCGAATCTGTCACCTGTCCGTCTGATACCCCGAAGTTCAGACTCTGAACTATGTCTTTGATGTGAGCGACGCGTCACGGCCCACTGGACGAAGCCGCTGTAAATGACTGCACAATACGCCCGTTTACTGACAGCGTAGCCTGCATAAATCTACATCGAAAGACTTCCGACGGCATTTCGGCACGCAGTGTCTATTGGAAACATGGCTAACGGTACATGTAGTAATACCAGTATCAGGGAACGGGAATTTCTTGTTAGTTTCTCGTCGCATCCAGCTATGGAAGCAGCCATGCGCCAGGGTTGGGGATCCAGGCAAAAGATCTGCGCGTTTTAGAAGAAAAAATGTCCGCAGCCAAGTGCATCCGCGGCGTCAATCAACGAACTGCCCCATTCGCAGGGGACGTGCTAGGCAGACTTCACCATAGGTCCATAGCCTCGAGACACCGCAACAGACACTTGTGACTTACGCCGACTGTCAAGACAGCAGGCAGCAGCATGTAGCAGTGCAAGCGTGCACAACATGCTGCACAGCATGCACCAAGTCAAGCCACTTGTTCTAAACGACAAAATGACAGACTGTATCTGATAACAGTGCAACTCAATATGTAACACGTTGTTACCGGTTGAACATAGCCTATCATACATACAAGTCATGTACGTGATGTAGGAGTTAGGGTAATGTCACAGAGCCAGCCTTATTAGCGAGTATTCGGTGAGGTGGGTCGGGATGTATTCAGTCTTTGACTTTCAGTCGAAATGCAGAGTAGCATCACCATGATATTGCCCCTCTTCTGTACCAATGTGTCCCACTGTGTGGCCCTGCCATCACCATCACCATCGCCATGATCACCCATCATATCAACCAGTCTTATGTTATGGCAATCTACCTTGGCGGAAAATGCTCGAAAACCAGTGAAATATTAATTGGCAGACCCATACTCGAATTCTGCTCCTCTTCGTTATTACATGGAAATGTATACCAACCAAGCATGAAGCAATCAAAGTACCAACCTTTTTTTATCTTTGTTGCATTACCCGCCTTGGCCCAAGGATTGGGATACTACTAGTACTTTACTACATCATGCACATGTACATTGTAGACCTACTTTGTCTAACGTTACATGTGCACAGGGCCACAGGAGCGAACAAAGAATACAGGACTGACTGTACAGCAACAAGAAGACAAAGGCAACTCCCTAGAATACTTGTCCTGTCTTTATAAATAACATGTTATTGCATATGTTCTTGGTTTAGTTTTTGGCCTTTTTCGTGCTTTGGAGTTGATAACATTTTCCTCGCTATCAAAAAAAAAAAAAAAAAATACAGAGGGTCAGAACCCAGGCTAACACCCATATGGCCATACGGTCCAGATGGTCGCAAGATCAGGGCTCTACCAACCGTGGATCTGGTGGATGGTTGTAGAACTAGTAAGGACTACTAGTCGGCTAAGGTCACTGTTTCCTTGGTTTCCGAACACGGTGGTCCTCCACCTGGTTAACATTGTACTTTGTCAACCAACAACATGATGAACACAGTCAGTTACGTGTGGTGTGCGTGGTCTGCCTACCACTACTACAACTGTACAAGTCATGACTCCAAACATGCCCCCATGCCATGCCCAGTCTGCGCTGGGGCATTGACACACATAGTCATTGAATACACGTACGATATGGTGCCAGTGAAATGGAATGAATTCCGACGTAAAGCCTGGACGAAGCGAGGACTGCACAGAATGCATCAGCTGATCGCTTGACATGTCCCATCATGGCGATATGCCAGTCAATACTGCCACCGTGACAAGCCACTTGCCAGGCACGTCTGTGAGAAAATGGTTACTGGCAATATAATACTGGTCTGTGCTGGGGACAGTACAGCCTCCAGGTAAGTAAACCGTGGACCCGCACCATTGGCATTGTGCACGCTCAGCATCTAAAATACAATGATTGTAGCATCCACAAGAGAGATTGGAAGCCGTGTCACAACTCTGAGTTTCACGTATTACTACGATCATCAGGCAACTGTTGATTATAGCATCCAATAGTGCAGAATGTGTGTAGGGCCGGGCCAAGAGTACCCTGGGATGACGAAATACAAAATAATACTTTCAATATCAAGATCAATCAGGCCACCTAGGCTAGCGCAGGTGCGCAATCAAGTGTAAGTAAGGTATTGTGTAGTGCAGCTTTTTTTGACACTTTTATCGAGAGTAATAACTAGGCACTGGGGTTAGACGTTAGGCCAGGAGGAAAACTTTGTAGTGTGACCAATATTATTTTAATGTTGTCTGATGGTCGTCTAGTCACTCTACTACTACTACTCTAGTGTGAACGTTTTAGTTTCAGCGAAACCATGGAAACAGCCTACCGAGTACCGTCTCATGTATTCCTGTTTACCGCTCTGCCGCCGCGCCGGTGCATAGCGCACTCTTTCGAGCTGCCCCACCTACATGTGGGGCCTGGGCAGATACCATGGATACTGCTGGCAGGAAATCGGCAGAATTTGGTACTTGTTCTGGTATAATTTCAATTTCATGCATGTTTGGTATGTGGATTTACGAGAAACGGAGCAGATTTGAGAATTGCCCGCCATAAGGTTTGTATGGTTCTGCCAATTTCACTGCTTTTCGAGCAGAATCTGCAAATGTTTCGAGCATTAGCCGCCTAGGGCTATCCCCAGCTGTCCCTGGTTTGTCTGAGGGTAACACACCATCCATACATGCACATGTAGAGTGACTGAGTCAAACTGGACTATCAAATGAACAGGCTCTAGTCTGAAACAAAGAAAAGCAAGACCTGACACCACCCTCCTTTATGAGGGTGGCGTATTCTTGCTTTGCATCACCAAAACAATTACCCCACCCGTCTCATCTCTTATTAATAGGATACTCCCTGTGAATGCTGTGATACATGTAGGTGTCCTTTGTAGAATTGTTTATCTTGAAATGCAATGCCAATGTCTCTATACATCACATTGTGACTGGCTTTATGCGGTTCGTTAATTAAATCGGTAAATCTCCTGCACATGATGTGTGCAGGTTTGGAGGTACTTTCCCACAATCTCATCACTTTCAAACAGCTCTACACTGAGGCTACAGTATTTACTTTGTGTACATGTCTCATGCACCATACCGTTACGGATCGATTGGGAGCTGTAAACTGAGAACCCCATGATTCCAGCAGTGGATGGAAATTGGTAGAACATCGGAAGCAGAGCAAGAACAGCGAAGAAGCAGCTGGCATACATGCATGCATGCATGCATGCACCGTGGGAATAGAGTGGCAAAGAACGAACTGCAATGCCAAACAGCGTAAAGCTATTCAGGATCTCCTCAGTCCCCCCTGTAACCAGCGTGTCATCCCTTAAACAAGGAGCATATTGTTATCATTATTGTTCTGTACATAATCGTGAAGATGTTGGTAGCATTTTCATGTACATTGTTTATCAGCTGAAACGTATGTGTCAGGAAACTGGCGTATAATACTTCAAAGTAGCATGGTATAGAAGGAGAGGGCGAGGGGAGATGTGTATGGTGGTGATATTAGGAGATTATAAGTTCAGATCAAAGTTGTCACTTTCCTTCAGCGATGTGTCGCCCTGTTCCCGGTGCACGCATGCCGGACTGAGAAGCCAGTCCGTGAGAAGCTGCCGCCTGTTTGCCAATGATACCGGCGGACTGTGCGCGAATCTCCTCATCCGTGAATCCGCGCGGGTTCTCAAGAGCGATGGCGCCGCGGCCCGTGTACTCGGGTTCGAATCGCTTGTTCTTGGCGACCAGGCCGAGGGCGTGAAGACACGTGATCACGTTGACGGTGGGTCCCTTCAGTCCTTCATACAGATCGTTTGACTGCAGTGGACAACACAGCAGAGAAATCATCAACGCACGAACGCATCGGCATTACATTACAGCAAACCATGGAACTAACATACACCATGTGCTCATAAGTCTGAGGGACTGAAACTAGTCAATACATTGAACTATACACCATCGACGCAATGCATGGCTTAGCCGCTAGCAGCACCACTTCGCACAAGAGATGAAGATTGAAGTAGCATGCAACTTACAATTACCGCAATGAGTATACACATATCTCGCATTTAACACGTCCAGCACCACAGAGCATGCATAGCACACAGCACCCAGCACACCCTACACAGCACACAGCAGTACCCGCCAGCACTTCGGTCACGCCCGCACCTCTCACACTCTGCCGGTCACCATCCCATGACACCTCTTCCTTTGAGGCTCTTAGTCTTACATACTCCACATCAGCTACCCCACCCCACCTCCAGCCAAGCCACATACAATACACACCCGTAGACTAATTACATGTAACAGTACAGAATAATTGTTTTCTTCCTCTATTCACTAGTTGAGGGAATGGGAAAGGGAAAAGTCTGGAGAGAAAAAAGTTGACAGTGGCCATTCAAGATTCAGTGCTCGAACCAGGGACCTTCGCTTGAGACCAGCGATGCTCTTACCACTGAGCTTGGGTGTACATGTAGCTGTGATCCCAGCACTGCAGAGACCTTCTTCCTGTCCTAAGGCTAACTACATTCCCCATACGTGCTTCGCCTCTCTACTCTTACGCCACTACATGTACTTGCATTGCTTGGGCAAACATGAGTTTGGTTCCTCAGATAAGCATTACATGTATCTTCCTGCGTACTAGTACCATACCATAGTGTGCATCACTGTACCTGGAAAAGATCATTCCTCTTGACACCGTACTTCTCAGCGACCTTCAGGAACTTTCCGATGTTGTCCATGCAGAAGAAGGCCGACTGGTTGGATGAGAACTTCATGCCTGGCTCTCCCTCGGATGCCGAAAGAACGTTGGCCACTCGGCATAGTCTGCTGCCATCCTGCAGCACACGAGTAGGAGAGAAAACAGCATATGAACGTACCACTCAGCCAGCGAAACGTAAACCAGGCGTTCCTATTTCCATGCTAATGGTCACATCGGATGAGATGGCACTACAGAAGCTATAGTAGTCCATACGAAATTCAATGGTCTCATGAGTTTGGAACGAAACGGAATGTAGGACAGTGCTCCAAATCTAAGGCTAGACAATTACCCAAATATATCAGGTGTAGAGAAAGTTGCTTGTGGACGTTGTTCCACAAAACAATTTACCCCGCACCTGGGTACTCGTTCTAGTAATTTCTCTCTCTCTCTTTCCTCTCTCTCTCTCTCCTCTCTCTCTCTCTCTCTCTCTCTCTCTCTCTCTCTCTCTCTCTCTCTCTCTCTCTCTCTCTATCTCTATCTCTCTCTCTCTCTCTCTCTCTCTCTCTCTCTCTCTCTCTCTCTCTCCTCTCTCTCTCCTCTCTCTCTCTCTCTCTCTCTCTCTCTCTCTCTCTCTCTCTCTCTCTCTCTCTCTCTCGCTTTCATTGTGTATATTCCTTACCTTGAGAAATCTATGGATAGTTTGCCAGCCAGCGTCTTCGCACACATCATTAGGGTCATCGAGAAGGGCGTTGATCCAGTCAGTTACAGCTTGCGGTACTCCCTCCTCCTCCAAGTCATCCCACTTCTGCTCCTGTTTCTTCTCGATATCGGCAGCAATGCCAGACTTGCTTGCTCTGTACCCGGACGACATATTGGCTGCTAGCGAAGGAGAGACGAAAAAGAAGAGGTTCCCGTCGACAGAATTTACTACGATGTGAATCCTAGTGGGGAAATTGAAGGGCTTTAGTTGTCGCTGGCAAGCTTTATACCACGGGGCGTTGGTTGGGGCTGCTGCTGCTGCTGCAGCTGCTGTGCCCTACTTCAGCGGCATGACCAGAAGCAACATCAGCTTGGCAGACAAGCTGTAAAAGCAGCAGCAAAACCATTTCAGCGTTGCTCAGTCTCGGTGCTGAGACGGGCTAGGGTAGGAAATTGCCCATACAGTGATGGACAGTGTAGTCATATGAGCTGTCCTAAGCCCCTACTCCACCCGTGCATACCTCTACTACGGCGGAGGATAGGACGTCTTCCGCCCTTGCGCCGGTATCGGTGGAACACACCAGGTCACCCAACTATCATCTATCAGAAGATAGCGACCCACGCATTGTGCATTGTTTTTGTCGTCCCCAGCGTTACAATGTACTAGTAGTTGAAAGCCAATAGTGCTGAATAGCATCGCATGCACTGCCTCTGCAGCTCAGGCTCAGCATTGCTGTCTACAAAACTGCGCGCACGCAGTATTTGCTGTGCAAATCTGCTTCCGCACGCGATTTCGGCGCCGTCTTTCCGTAGGAAATCTCACCGCGCAAAGCCATCATACTAGCCGCGATGGCTGTGGTCAGCGACTGAGTCAGTAGTACAACTGAAAGCACCACTACTCACAGGCAAGCCGCATAGCGAAACTACATGAAGGAGAAGTGCGCTAGTAATAGGAACAGCCACCACCCAGTTTGGGTACCCTCGATGTACTGGCTGCAGTATTCATGTGAATCCCACATGGAACAGGCGCAGTCGGTCATCATGTTATGGTCGCAGATAGGATGTTCCCCGCTCACTGTCCATGGTGTGGGTATGTGAGCACACATTCAAACAACAGCCTATGACTGGCTTTGGCTGGTGTTGTTGAAACAACGAGTCGTAGCTCTAAGGACTAAGCACAATACCACTACGTGTCCAAGTAAAGTTGTACATAAGTCAGCCGCGGTGAAGACGATGCTCTGCGCTTATGATCACTCACACCCATCCTCTTGCTCCTGGAAGAAGACCTTCAAGTGCAAGCGTTGACCGGCTAGCTTTGGTACTGCGTGTACAAGCATAAGAAAACGGCGGGCACTAGATAGCAGAATGATGACAGTGTCACTGTCACGGTGTATGCCCAGAGAAACAGCTCGTACATGTACAGTGTACAAGTCATGCACACGAAGTAGCAGTAACATTAGGTCTGAGGTTTTGCGACAGGTGAAGATTGTGCCGATTGTTTTCGAGCAAGAAACAATTTGAGAGATTGATCATGACTGCGGCACGACGACGGCAGTACATGCACAGTGTCTCCGCGGACTTTGTGTGTGTGTGTGTGTGTGTGCGTGTGTGTGCGTGTGTGTGTGTGTGTGTGTGTCAATTCATCAGCCTTGCAAGCTGTTGAATGGTGTAATCCAGCACAAGTTGCTATGTCTAACATAGCTGTTCGCTATCATCGCTTCCGCGATGGGCAAGTAGAAAAAATGAGGTCTGAGGTGTGTGTGTGCGCGCGTGTGTGTGTGTATGTGTGTGTGTGTGTGAGCGTGGTGTGTGTGTGCGGCGTGCGTGTATGTGTGTGTGTGCGTGTGTATGCATGTGTGTATGTATGTGTGCGCGTGCATGTGTGCGTGTGTATGTGTGTGTGTGTGTGTGTGCGTGGTGTGTGTGTGTGTGTGCGGCGTGCGTGTATGTGTGTGTGTGTGTGTGTATGCATGTGTGTATGTATGTGTGCGCGTGCGTGTGTGCGTGTGTGTGTCAGGGTTATACTTCTAGCTAGAACAAAAGTCAAGGGTGGGGGCCCCGGGGAGGATCATGGGACTCACATTTTTGTGATCTTACCGCCATTTTGGCGAGCAGTCGAGCTCTGTGTGTGCTGAATTGAACTGGCTTGGACGTATCAGTGTGAAGCACGACTACGAAAACTCAACTTATCTACTTTTACCATAAATAGGAGACCGTTAGAAGTAAAAGTGCGTGGGGCAGGGCTGGGCACAATAATAGCGGTGAAACAAACAAAAAAACACTTGATGCCGTGAAAGTTCCTAACATGGTAATACATAGGGCATGTGCAGTGTATCTGCAGTGTATTCTGATGCACGGATCTGCTAAGTGCTAGTGCTTCACGCGGCCCACCCTTTTCTCGAATGGCAATGCATTCTCCATCCGGCTGGGTCCAAAGTTCAACCCGGCTGTCAATACCGTTTCGCAGTCTCCAGACTCTCCACGACCGTACGAGTCTTGCTTCGATTGACAAGCCCCAGGTACAATTGTAGCCCTCATTCCTCAGCTTGCCCTCTCCTCGCTGTACACAGTGCGCAGCTTACCAGTAATGCTTGGTTGCACTTTACATGTGCATTCTGATTCATGTAAAATAATGAATTCACAATCATAGTGACCAGTGTGTAAGATACAGGCTACATGTAACTCCCCCCCCCCCCCTAATGAATAAGGATAATACTTTCTACTACTAATAGTTCACTGTACTACGCGCACTGAGTCACAATGAGTGGCATAGCTACTGCGTGTACATGTTCATCCTGTTTTACAGGTCGATGATCCAGGGTATACAGTAAGTTGTCGTGCGCTTCCAACGCGTTTTATCCGTCACTAGCAATTGACAACATATGGAGCCCCTGACACGGCTAACGAAGTGCGCTGTTCGCGGCTTCTTCGGTCTGCCACTGTGGTCGCGCACGAGCCCGATCTTTCAACAGCTCCGCCTCACCACCCTGGAGGACATTGTTCAACATCAAGCTCCTCATCTTTGTCCATCGTTGCCTGTTCTCTCGAGCTAGCTCCCTCTTCACCAGCTTCTTCCTGAGGGTTACTGGTGACCACACCCGGGGAGCAGCACATCACCTTCTCCAACTTCCAAGTACCAATTTGGCCGGGTCCTGCGTAGCCATTGGCGGACTATGCTCGGCCAATCGTCAAATTATGCTTTTGATTATGCCACAATTATGCCAACAAATATGCTGAATTATGCTGAATTATGCTCGGTTCCACTATGTATTCACGCTGTACATAGAGGATTGAGAAACAACGCATACACACACGGCCATGTTTTGTCTAAACCGAAAGATTATGCCGACCTTACACGTTGGAATCCGTATATTATGCCGGAGCATAATTTTTTGACGAAATCCGAAGATTATGCCCAATATTATGCCGGCATAATCCGCCAAGGGCTATGCACAGTGTGCCAAGGAGTCGTAACTGGGGTATTAAAAAAACAAAAACATCTGCAGGCTTTCTGACAAAGCTGTATTATGCCCCTAAGCATAATTTTTGTCTAAACCGAAAGATTATGCCGACCTTACACGTTGGAATCCGTATATTATGCCGGAGCATAATGTTTTGACGAAATCCCAAGATTATGCCTAATATTATGCCGGCATAATCCGCCAAGGGCTAGTCCTGCGGGTCGAGCGACCATACAGTTCATCGGCGCAGTCCTGTGGAACCAGCTCCCGCCTGACCTCCGTTCCGAGCCCAGCCACCTTCAGTTCTGTGCCCTGCTAAAAGCACATCATGGCCCCCTTTAAATGCTTTTCGGCTAGTGTGTTTCTGTGGTATCGCGGACTAAAGAATAGGAAACGTGTTTCGCAATATTGCATGGTGGTATTTTGTATAGAATTCCCATTCCGTTTTTGCTTTAGTGTAGCCCTGAGGTCGACTCACCTACTGAAGTATTTATTTTCTACCCTTCCTCTCTCCGTATCCCTGCCCCCTCTCCCTTTCTCTCTCATTCCGTCTGTCGTCCACATGACATGTATGAAAGGAGGCGAAACCGCCTGTTTGTGGTGCGACGTTAAAAAAACTTCTACAACAACAGCAACATAACATCGCCATTGTGGTTTCACGGCGTGTCCCTGCTATGGCCTCTCGATCTCGTCCTGCAGGCCTGGCCTATCTAGTACTTCAAGTATCTCTGTAGTGTAGGTTGAGCTTGAGCCGAGTGTTATATTCGCCAGAATATGATCGACAGAGAACTACATGGAGCAAGAGCACAATATATTACAACTATACTTCAGAACGACAAGCAAGGAACTATTCGAAATCAGGAAACGAATAACTGACATAGCTGACAGAGTAGACTACGCGCTCTACTTCAAACACTACGCATAACGTACACATGGCAAAGCAGTTGACAACAGTGTACAAGGCATGCATGTATAATGTGCAGTACACACAGAGCAGCGTATGGCGTACAGATCATGTACAGACAGACTATGGATTCAAACATAACACTCCTCCTCCTTTAGATAAGAAACGCCGTGAGGAATAGAATGTTGTTCATCTAAAACAAAAAAGAACTACTGCGTTGCAACAGGGAACACAGTAAAGGTAAAGCTCACAGAACAATTAACAAAACGGAATGAGCTGTGCTAGAATCATGACAGGACTGTTAGTGTCATCACAATTCTTCAATCAAGCGTTGACGGGGACGATGCTGTCTGGAGGATCGGCGCGGCGACTGTGCTGGCTTAGCCTCAGACGATGTGGATAGGGGTTGAGCTACTTCGATGTCTGCATCGGGCTCAAATGCTGGCTCGACAGCTGGTACAGCGGGAGCGTGTTCTGCTGGTGCACTGACTGGTGCAGGTACGGTAGAAGGCTGGCGGAACTCAACGGCCGGTTGCGGTTGCATTTCAATTTGTTCAGTCTCCTCTTCCCTCTCAGATTCTGCCATACGAAGGTGGTCAGAATGTACATGTCGCGTCTGTTCACCGGTACGAACGATGTACGATAGCGGACCAAGCCGCTCGGCGATAGTTCCGTGAATCCACTTTGGACCATTGCCATTACGAGTGTTGAGTACTGCTACAGCATCACCGGGAGTATAGTCTCTCTTCGTTGATGACGCTGTAGTCTGACGCTGACGCTGGGAACTACTGAAATTGGGCTTCAGCAGGGAGAACTTGACGTTTGGGGATTTCTTGAACACCAAGCTTGCAGGCGTGACTTGTGTTGTTGAATGTGGTGTGTTGCGGTACGCGAACACAAAACGGTGGAGCTGGGTGCCGGCTGACACGTTGTCCGGGCGAGTACGTAGCGCCTTCTTTAACTCTTGGACACACCGTTCTACTTGTCCATTGGACGCTGGATGGTATGGCGGTGTGCACTTATGGCTGATTCCATTCTCCAAACAGAATTGGCGGAACAGGTGCGACGTGAACTGCGGACCATTGTCGCTGACCAGTGTCTTCGGGATGCCGTACGTAGATAAGAACGACAGTAGGCACTCCAGGGTCTGGTGGGTTGTCGTAGAAGACATCTTGTAGACGCTGAGCCATTTTGAATAGGCGTCTACAAGCAGAAAGTAGTGCTGGCCGTCGTGCTCGGCGAAGTCGACATGCACTCTTTCAAAGGGCTCGGAGGGATAGATCCAGGGATGCGGTGCTTCCTTGGGCGGAGCGTTAGCGGTGTCTTGGCACTGACGGCATGACGTGGCTAGATGCTTGATATCATCATCAATGCCTGGCCACCAGAAGAAACTGCGTGCGACGGACTTCATTCGCACAATGCCAAGGTGCACACTGTGCAGCTCCTGCAGCAGCGCGCGGCGAAGTTGCACAGGGATTACGGTACGATGGCCTCTCACCAAACAACCAGACTCAATCGTCAGCTCGTTGCGGCATTGGCGGTAGGCTTGAAGATCGTCGGGGGTGTCGGCGGGCCAACCGAACTGAAGGTACTGCATGATGCGCGAGATAATGGCATCGTCTTTGCTGGCTGCAGCAACATCAGCAGCAGAGACAGGTAGAGACTCACATGGATCACGGGCATGCTGGAGAACGGCGTTCACAACGGTTGCTTCTTGCTGCTCGGACAGCTTCAATGGCAGGCGGGATAAGCAGTCAGCGATGACGTTAGCGGTGCCACTGATATGCTCAATCTGGTACTCATACTCACTGAGAATTACTGCCCAACGCTGTAACCGGGAAACGGCTGTTGCTGGCATGTCGGAGTGCGGTCCAAAGATACGCAGCAGCGGCTTATGGTCAGTGCGGAGTACGAACGGACGACCATACAAATACATGTGAAGACGTTTCACTGCGAACACAATTGCTAGAGCTTCACGCTCGATCTGGCTGTAGTGCGATTCGGCAGAACTCAAAGCTCGGGACACGAAGCACACAGGACGTCGGCTGCCAGTATCATCTTCTTGCAGCAGACAGGCACCGAGGCCATACGGAGAAGCGTCACACTCGACAATGACTTTGCGGTTGATGTCGAAGTGGGCAAGAATGGGTGCATCGGCCATCAGATTCTTGACCTTCTCGAATGACTCTTGACATTCAGACGACCAGTCCCAGGGTGCGTCTTTCACGAGAAGTTGTCGTAGCGGTTGTAGTACATCTGAGATAGATGGCACAAAACGGCTGTAGAACATCACTAAACCGATGAACGACTGCAGAGCTGTCTGGTCTTTCGGTGGTGGTGCGTCGACAATGGCAGCAACCTTGTCGCCATTGGTTTGAATGCCTTCGCCTGAGACAGTGAAACCGAGATAGCGGACCTGGTCAACGCTGAGTACACACTTCTCGAGACGTAGACGTACACCAAATTCGGCAAGTCGCTCCAGTACTTGACGTAGGCGCTCATCGTGCTCGGCTGGGGTTGCTCCGGTGATGAGGATGTCGTCATAGAAACAAACCACACCGGGAATGCCTTGCAGGATCTGATCCATGGTTTGTTGCCAGATTGCCGGGGCACTTGCAACACCAAACGGCAGACGGTTGAATGCATAGAGACCGCGATGCGTGGCAATGACGCAATACTTCTGGCTTGCTTCGGATAGCGGCAGCTGTGCGTATGCCTGGCTGAGATCAAGCGTGCTGAACATTGACCCACCGGCAAGACGTGACAACAGATCATTCGGATTAGGTATTGGATGCTGACGTGGATCGATGTGCCGGTTGATCGTGACCTTGAAGTCGGCACAAAGGCGGATGTCGCCGTTCTTTTTGCTGACTATCACTAGTGGCGAGGCCCACTCAGCTGACTTGACTGGACGTATGATACCTTCACCCTCCAGACGGTCGAGCTCACGCTCCACGGCAGGACGCAGAGCATACGGAACGGGACGAGCTGAACAACAGCGAGGGGTCGCTCCCTCCTTCAAGTGGATCTCAGCTTGGTGGTCCTTGACCGTACCGAGGCCAGTTCCAAATACCGCCGGAAACTCATTCTTGAAGTCAGCCTCTGTGCTCGACACTGAGTTGATGCGGAACAATGATGGCCAGTCGAGACGAAGACGGTGCAACCAGTTACGACCGAGTAGGGGATGGCTACCGCCTTTCACAACCACAATGGTGTCTGTGATGGATTGCTCACCGTACGCTACTTCAACAACCGTCTCTCCTACCACTGGTAGAGAACTGCCATCATAGGTGGTGAGTTGCAGCTGGGACGCCGCAAGCGGAACATCACTCCAGGACTGTTCCCACACGTGTTCAGGCACTAGAGTGACTTTCGCGCCTGTGTCCACTTCCATTCTCAGCGGCCGTTCGTTGACGAACACGGACACAAACAGCGAGTCTGACTCGTTCAGCGGAGACGTGACTTTCCCAATAGCGTAGGACTCATGCTGGACAGGCTTCTGCTGAGATGCTGGTGCGCTGTGTGCTGAAGGTGCACTAACGACTTGATGCGTACCACCTCCTCTTCCTCTCCTTCCAGTCTTGGACGACCTGGATGTCACTGGTTTCCGACACTTGCGCTTGTAGTGACCTTTCTTGTGGCAATTCAGACACTCCTTGCCACGTGCGGGGCAGTTAGCAGATTCCGCTGTGTGATCTGAAAGACCACAGTTGCTACATTCTGCTCCGGGTGGACCACTTGAATGCGTTGGTGTTCTAGTGCCAGTAGTGGAGGATACCAGACGGACAGGAGCTGGAGCACTGCGCGATTGTGACATTCCTCGAGCGCTGAGTTCAGTTGCCTCGAACTGTCTGAACAACTCCAGAGCATCCTTGAGCTTGAGAGTGCCTTGTTTCTCCAGAAACTTTCGGCGTAGACGATCATCGATGCACTTCTCTACAAGCTGATCACACACTTGCTCGTCCTGGTCAGCAAACGAACAGAGCTTTGCTTGTTGAACCAAACGGTTGCCAAACTGAGCTACTGTCTCTGTTTCCATTTGCGCCAATCGGCGGAAAGTATGTCGTTCGAACATTACATTCGGAGTGTACTGAAAGTACGAATCCAACATAGTGACTACTTTGTCGTAAGAATTCTGGACAGAACCATCCGTCGGAGCTGGAGGTTCCGGGAGCGTGTCAAACACGTCCTGTACAGCGGGACCAACAAGATGTAACAGCTTTGCTTTCGACCGTGTCGAATCGGTGATATCCTCTGCAGCAAGGTAGTATTGAAAACTGCGTTTCCACTTCGCCCAGCGAATGGATACATCTTGAGCAGGGCCAGTAGGATCGAACTGAGGTACTGGGCGTTCTGCCATTGCGGATTACAAAAAAACTATCTTCGTCGCCAGTGTTATATTCGCCAGAATATGATCGACAGAGAACTACATGGAGCAAGAGCACAATATATTACAACTATACTTCAGAACGACAAGCAAGGAACTATTCGAAATCAGGAAACGAATAACTGACATAGCTGACAGAGTAGACTACGCGCTCTACTTCAAACACTACGCATAACGTACACATGGCAAAGCAGTTGACAACAGTGTACAAGGCATGCATGTATAATGTGCAGTACACACAGAGCAGCGTATGGCGACAGATCATGTACAGACAGACTATGGATTCAAACATAACACCGAGGGCAACGAACACGAACTACTGGCAGTACTGCGCAAACCGAAGCCACAGAGTTCTACTCAAGCCAAGGGCAGTGGGCATTGACCCCACCATGGTAGCACAAAAAGAACTCTGTGGCTTCGGTGGTACCGGTACCATGGGTAAACTCTACCACTACCACTACAGACAGTACAGTACGTATACCAGGGAGGCGAGTGTGTGTGTGTGGGGGGGGGGGGGGGGGGAGCATTCTCGTGCAAGCTGCGTCATGGCTTGCAATCCTGTCAATCACGTGGTCAGGTGCCAGTAGTCAGATCTACCCTGGATTGTTTTGCTCCCAAGTAAACAAAATCGGGCAAACTGGAGCCGGTTGCAGGGTATTTCTTCAATCAGATATTTTCCTGCAATGAGAAGTGGATGATTCTTTCAGTTCTCTACTATACTCCAATCGGCTGAAGCAAAGAGGACACCGGAAAGAGGGAGAGGGTGTGTTGTGGGCGACTTGGACATGAGGCGTTCGTGGTCTTTGTCTGCGGCACTCAGCAGTTATCTTCTGCTGGTGCTGTATTGCACGGGACCTTCATCAGCGCTGTACCTCAATGGCTTGTTCTCGGATAACGCCATCCTGCAGATTGAGCGAGAGGAAATCACCGCACCGCAGGCGAGGATTTACGGCAGCACGTTCCTGAACGAGACGGTGAAGATAACGGGCACGAACGGATTTCCGTCGCTGCAGGCTAAACCCGTGGCTACACCGGACAGCGCACCCGATGAGGGTCAGTGGAGCGTGACCGTACCTGCTCCTACAAATGGCAAAACTGGACCGTTCGACATCACTGTGACGTCCTTGGATGCTACTGGTAAAGCGACTAACAGCTCGGAGTTCGGCAATGTGTTCTTCGGTGACGTCATTGTCTGCAGCGGCCAATCCAACATGGAGCTATCAGTGAGGGCCACGGATAATGGAACGGAGGAGATCGCGGCAGCCTCACAGTACGAGAGTATCCACCTGTTCAACGTGGTACACAACGAAAGCAACTCGAGCATCACAACGATTGCCGGCACGTGGAATGTGTCCAGCAATGCTTCAGTGCCGAATTTCAGTGCCGTGTGTTATATCACAGGCAGGATGCTGACCGACTGGTTGCGTGTGATCTACCCTGATACAGTGATGCATGTCGGGTTGATCGAGAGCAACATCGGCGGTACAACGGTACACTTCTGGGCCCCGCCGGACGTCGGTCTGGCCTGCAACAAGACAGGCATGCTGCCGTGGCAGGGTGAGTGTGCCCAGCATGTAGCCGGCTGGTTGTGGAACGCCATGATCAACCCTATGTCCATGAGCGGTCAGGGATACGCCATCATGGCTGCCATGTACTACCAAGGTGAGGCGGACAGCGGTGAGAATGATCATATGAGCACGGCGGCGTACACATGCGAGCTTGCCAACATGATCCGCTTCTGGCGCAAGGAGTGGAACCAGCCGGCCATGCCCTTCGTCAACGTGCAGTTACCTGGTGGTGGGTACGGTGGCTGCAGTCCGGGGAACTACGATGACGGCCTGACCAGCTGGGTGGGAATACGCGCCGCACAGCAGAGGACGTCCCGGCTGGTACCCCACACCGGGATGGTGGTCAGCGTGGACCAGGGCGGAGCGTTGCACTACCCTCACAAATCCGAAGTTGCTCACCGCGCTTCGCTGTGGATTCGGCAGCTGGCGTACGCCGACAGCAAGGCCAATGCCCAGGGGCCTACGTTTCTCTATGCAACCAAGGCAACGCCGGACGCCATGGAGGTCAAGCTGCACTTTCACGTTACCAACGGTCCTCTCAAACTAGCCAGTGCATGGACCTGTGAAAAGGTGAGTAAAACATAGCACAATACATTGATCCGGAACTGGCATTCGACATTTCTGTGCTATCTCAGCCATATGGTGGGTATACAGTGAAATGGTGAAAGCAACTGCATCATGTCCTGCATTGCATCATGTTCTGCATTGCATCACCCGTGCAGTTCTTACTGGCCATATTTTATGTATGAAAAGGTCAAAGGCCAAGGAGTTCGAATTCTGGCCAAGTTTTAGAAGCTTAGCACAGGTCTACCATGGTAAAAATACGCCGGAGAGGTAAAACCCAAACCCAAGTTTTCGAATATAAACTGAGTAGGTTATGACCCTCAATTCAGCCCAAATCGGGTTTCTCACACTAAAGTTACGGTCAATTGAATGCCATATGAAAATTATGGGTAGGATAGTGGAATAGTGGGAACTCAACAGAGGAGAGCAGATGTTGAATGAAAACTTGAAAGGGTTGGCTGTTGTCGAACACTCCAGGGGCGTCGGACACAGTACGGTCACTACGGTATTGACCCTTCCACTTTTTGCCCCAGGTACCCTATGAATCAACAAAATACTCATCTGGGATCCGAATTTCCAAAATTTTCGGCTCAGCCATCCCTCCCACACGAGTAAATTGTACTTCAGATGGTTGACCGTACCACACTAAAATACCTTCTGACACCCCTGCGACTCACTGTGGTTTGTTTCTGGCCTGGTCCTCTCTGCACAGGTGAAGCCATGCACATGGCCGGCAGTCAACGTGACGTGCTGCGACGGCAACGCACCCTCAATCGTGTCTGTGCGCCTGCACGGCATCTACTACCACACCGACCGGCCCGGCCATCACGGAGGTAACATTTCCGAGACTTGGTCGTGGGTTCCCGCCACTATTGACCTTGATGCAGCTTCAAGCACGGCCACGGCAAAGCCAATGCTACCGCCAGTGGGCACCAAGGGATGGCCTGTTTATTACAGTACCTACCTTGGCACGGAGGCATTCTCCATCGAAGCCGTCGTTGTCAACGCAAACGGCCGGCCAGGCTGCGCAATTGTTGATGCGAGTGGCATTCCCGTGGGCACCTACGAGTCGACTCCTGTCCTTGTGGTGCCAGAATAAAGATACACGGAGTCTAGCCCTGTTCGTTTGGAATTAGGAAGCGGAATAGAAAGATCAATCTCTGTCTGGCTATCAAATTGGAGATGCTTCATCGATACGGAGAAAATTATATACATTACAATCTGCCGTTTCGATGTCAGCACAAAATGGACATTACAGTTTCTATTCAATTTGAAGTTGACAATTTAGACAGTTACTGAAATAGGAAGGCAGACTTCATGATTCAGCCCCTTCTAAATCCCTTTCATATCATGTTCGGCACAATTTCAATTTTACGCTCGACCGATGATGATTATCGGGGAAATACCCGCATTCCCAATAGCAGCTTTGCTTGCCGTCAGTTTATAGCAATGGTAGCATTGATACTCCGACAGATTTACCATATTTTCAGTAGTCTTTCAAGTCTTTTGGACGGAATGCACATCACACACTCACTGTATCAAACTGTAGAGTAGTTAGGTGGCTAACCGAGAGGAGCACCATTCATCTTTAACTCTCTGCCTGTACCTGAGCAGCAGGAGTATATATACCCCTTTGTGTGTGCCACTGAAGATTATGTACAGCGGGCAAAGTAAGCTGCCTGAACTGGCAAAGTAAGCTGCCTGAACTGGCAATGGGTGTGAATGACGCACAGAACGAATACCAGCAGAGCAGGTACTGGCCAGCAAGCTCAGTCTCAACAGGTTCTCAAAGTAAAAATATATATCATCATAGGTCAAGACGAAATAAATATTTTCAAACTTCTCATTGTGCTATCTACAGTTGCTCGGAGAAGCATCAAAAGAATATTCGACAGTGTCTTGTGGACTTGGGAAGGAGGAACAGCGCGATTACATTTTGATGACCCCTTTATATGGACCAGATAGCTTGTGCGGGCAACGTGGTAGGCTGCTGCCATGATAGAAGGCCAGGAGGTTCTGGACGTCCGGAAATGTCTTGTCTCCGTGAAGTGAGAATCCCACACCCTGTATGCCAAGCACGCACACATGAAAATCATTTGGATCACCACGCATCCCCCGACCTGTGAACCGGCAGCGTGTGATGGTAAACGATAGAGCCATGCACACATCCATGATGGGTTTCGCAATCCAGTTTGAATTACTGCGGAGATCACATGTACTGCTGGTACTCGTACTAGTATTTGACAGTGTGAGTGAGCCCATTGCCTGACATGCCACATTGCTGATCGGTACACTACAGAAAACCAGCCTTTACTTACAGCTGTAGTACAACCATGTACACATTATACAAGGAAAAAACTGCTGGCCTGGTGCGAGCAAAGAGAGCTGGGTTATTTTCACAACAGCGTGTTGCCGTACCGCGACTTGCTACCGTAAAACACAACAATACCTGTCCAACATGAACGTACTTGTAGCTTTGCTTGCACTCATGTCATGGCCGTAGCACCTGGACCGGACGGTCAAGCCATGGCCGGATCTGGGGGTTTTTTCTTTCGAAAAAGCTGACCTGCCCAATTCGTGCAAAACTGGGTTTTCGTCAAAATGATGTTCATTCCTGGTGAAGCACCCCATTTGGCCGGACCACTTGGAATCCCAGTGCTATGGCCCTGCATATGGTAGTGTGAGCTGACAAGGGTACAAGCACTACCAATCATGCCCGCTTGTATAAAGCCGTAGAATCCCAGTCACTGTTGACGGTATCGTCAAGAACCTACAAGCCACCCATAGGCAGTCAGATTGATAATACTCAGTATAATCCAGGTGCTGGCAGTCAGATTGCTAATACCCAGTACCCTACAAGCCCAGCAGGAGTTTGCTGTCAGATTTTGGCAATCTGATTGCTAATAACTAGCAGTACCTACCCTTCTGTAGAAGATCTTGTAGTGTCGACATCGGTCGCCCGTCCATACAGAAATGACTTTCTTTGCCTCTTTGCTGCCGCCACTACTTGCTCCCCGTATTATGTAGCAACCGGTTTTTCCCAGACCTCGCAGGAAGCTGCATGGCATGGGGATAAGTGATAGCAGGCATTAGACAAGATGTTAAAATTGCCATAGTAGCATTCTTTTCAAAGCATCAGGCGGTCTCGCCAAGTGCAGACTCAATTCTCTAACAACCGCCGCACAGTGTCACCGTGCTAGAGGCATTTGCTTTGAATGAAGCTCCAAAGCTGGCAACGACTTCAAATTATCTATGGTAGGGAGATCCCCCTGGCTCCAGTCTGGTTGGGCTGTCAGCAGGGAGAACGGACCGCTTTGCCCTCAGACTGATATAGGGGTAAACAATGGGAATGCTATCAGTGAGTGGCGTGATGACCATGCCCATGGGAAAAGAGTGCTAGCAACACTAACAAGTGCTGCACCACTGCACAACTGCACCACTGCACCACTGCACCACTGCACCACTGCACAACTGCACAACTGCACCACTGCACCACTGCACCACTGCACCACTGCACCACTGCACCACTGCACAAGCATGGTGAGCCTACTACTGTAGTGCTGGCCACAAACTATGTGCCGCGTAGGGCCTCGGGTTTTCAACTTGTTCTGGTCGGGATTTTAATTTGGGGATAGTTCAAGTACATCAACAACATCGGGAGATCTGCCACCTAATAGGGAGATGTGGCACCTCCGGAACTTGACATATTTGGCACTACTGTAGATCCCCTTCCTCCTGTTTTCCATACATACCGTGGAACAGACATACACAAATACTTCACAAATACTTCACAAATACACACACACACACACACACACACATACACACACACACACACACACACACACACACACACACACATACACACATACACATGCATGTGCATCTTCCTTCCCTTCCTCCTTCCAGTTCCACTGCCATATCTGGTTGTATGGCCCCGTACGGAGTGGCTCTGAAGACTGAGGTGCTGTCATCGGAGTCAAAGTCATCGAAGAGCACACATCCAAGCTCCATAATTC
>NC_088644.1:2934529-3027261 GCF_964019385.1 Sycon ciliatum
CACATCGATGTCGTTCTGAACCTTTTCCATCCATCCCTGCACGACAATATCAAAACAGGACTTCTATAATAATGACCCCCGTTGTCTACTTCAATATCTCCTGCCGAGAAATGATTCAAATTATTGCCCTCTTCGTCTTGTCAAATACATGCACTTGCAAGTGAGACCTCCCTGGGTGCTGTTAGTGACATGACCTTGGTGTGATGTGCTGCTGCTGAACAAAGAGCCAAGATGCGACAAAGCTAAGAGTGCACTCGTTTCCTATCTACATGTACAACCGTCCCTCTTTAATCCAGCGCATTATGAACCAGCACCCTCAACAACTCACTAAACCAGCATAACTTTCAGTAACCAAATGTCCTATTCATACGGCTGCAACAAATACATCAGATTTGATAACAGATTATCTGTACCATACAGTTATGGATGATGCCGGATTTTAAAGGGGCAACATTAATGAAAACAAAACGGTGACTGGTGAACTCTTGTCGGCTGCTACTCACTCAAATTTACAGTCAATGCATTGAGTATCTAGAACTAGTTTTTGAGACCTAAGAATTATTGACGCTTCGGGATAATCGCCCATCCTCAGAACAGGTTCTTGATATGCATGTATAAGACCATGAGCGTGGACAGCCTTCCTTCACTGTACATACAGTACTATACCTGCAACTCCATGTCTGATGATGGGCTGACAACGTATGTGCGCTTCTTGGGATGCGAGTGAACGAGTTTAAAACACCACGGATACTTTGGCACTTGCGTCCTCTCAATCCTGCCAGATGGAAATCACAATGCATCACATCACTGCACTTGGTGAGCATCACAGACAGAGTTAATAAAGCCCAGGAACAGGTCCGCCATGGAAGCAGTGGTTTCCATATGGATCCCACTGACTTACACAACGCTGGGTATCGCATTGCAAACACTGCCAAAAATGTCGCAAGTGCAACAGCTTGTAAATCAGGTACATTGGGTGTAAGCCGATGCGACCAAGACACCAGTCTACATTGGAAATCTACACTGAATAATGGCTTAGGTATCCAAACTGCATGCCAGACTTAGACCACAGTGGCTACAAGACTATCAAAGTTCTGAAAACACAATACTGATGACAGCTCTTACCGGTAATCGTTGAGAGAAAACTGTCCCTTTGGAATAGACGCATGGTCATCCTTATAGTAGTACATACACCCTTTCTTCAGCACCATATATCTTCGCTTCCCTGTCAGTCACAAGTAAGTTCACAAACGCACAGAGTGTGTGAGACGGCAGGTCAAAATCGCAACAATCAGCGTATCGGCTAAAATTAGGGATGGCCTGGTTGGTTCACATTGCACATGCTGAACTGGCATGGGAATTTGTTTGAGTTGTTGGATGCAAACACCTCTTAGGGAGCTGGTGAATCATCGGCTTGAGGTAATGTACCAGCTGCATAAGTGCAATGCGCGTGATCCCAGTGAAATCAAGTAGATTTCTAGCGATGGCCTGTTTTTGATGTGAGTTGGCAGGTTTCCTATGGGGCCCACAGCTGGCACAGAGCACTTGTATTGAATAACCCAGGCACTCCGACGTTACCATGGTTACAGTGATGAGAAGGTGTAAGTCTAGCTACCCTGCTTTTCGGGAGTGTAGGCCGCACTGCACTGGCGTACACGCAGACTTTTTTGTCACGAAATACAGACATCTACTTCTTCAAGTAGATCTACCCTGTTTATCACCGTTAATTTGATCATCGCAGTATAAGCAGCACCGCCGTTTTTTGGGTGAAGTACTGGTTAGGCCCCGGTGTAATATGCCCGAAACTTTGCCGAAAATGCCTTTGGGAAATTCTCGTAAACCTTGCCGAAAATGCTCGGAAAATGCTCACTTTTTTGTAATCCTCAGCACACGCCGTCAAAACCAGGGAGTCAGAAAATACTCAATAAGAGACTTGTTCGAGTCTGCCATGGTAAACAATTCATAAACTACTCAACAAGAAGCTAACCCACGGAATGCGGAAGTGACGTTTTTGTTTGGGAAGTTTTTCTTCTCTCAATTTTGATACACAACGGCCAAGTGCTCCGTTTCCCCCCAAAATGCTGCATCACGAGCCCAAAGTGCTGGGTTCGCGGATTGTACCGAAAATGCTCAAAAAAATGCCGGCATATTACACGGGGGCCTAGTACTGGTGCACAATGTGTGGCTTGTACTCCGGAACAATACGGTACCTAACTACTTCGAGGTAGAGGATATGTCTATTGATACTTTATCCAGGGGTCAAGGCGTTAGTACTACCCCACGGTCACGACATGGGGAGGGAACGGTCGTTATCAGCAAAAGCCATTCAGACCATGCATCACATAATCACAAATGTCATTGTGAAGGCACACTGCATGGCCGGGCGCGGGGGGGACTAGCACAATCATCGCTATCGATAATTAATTATAGCTTTGTTCCGCTGCACCCCAGGCACATGCATTCTCCTAAAATTCAGTCTCTCGATCCAGGCCCTCCCAGAGGCCAGGGGATACCAGCATAATCAGCACTGAATCATGATCGGATTGAATGAAGTGCGCAGGAGATCCTTACAGTTGTGTACGTTTCCACCAAGTTTCCTGACCCATCCAGAATGCGAGCAACCATCCGACATCAGATCGCGCACTGCAATGCCCATCATGGGCTCCGAACCCATGTTTGAGGACTGTGTTGTGGATACCGGCGATGCAACTCGAGAAGTGGGCGCACTGTGAGATCCACCACTGCCAACACCACTCGAGGCCGAGGGAGAAGTCGCCATTCGCTGCTGTCCGCTCACCGATGAATACGGATCGGGCACTGAAACCGATAGGCCAGCTGGTGGTGTTGATATAGGAACAGCAGCAGTTGAGTTGCCTCCTGCTGTTGCCGTTGGGCTGTTTTCGGACCTGCTCAGAATCACTATGGCGTCCAGAAGCAGCTTCCTCTTCGCTGCATCGCGAATAAGCAGTTTGTTCTGGGCGAATGTGTTATCCAGCTGCATCAGGTCCTTTCCTGCTACTCCATGTCGACGTAGGCCTTCCGCCAAGCCTGGGATTTGCTGACTGAGGCCAGCAGCCGTGGCCCAGGCACACACGTCCGCGTTTGTCCATGAGAGGCAAGCGGATGGAGGTGCCAGGCTCATTGCAGATAGCGCTACTCACCTGCCTGCACTGCCCCACCTGCCTGCACAGTCACTGTTTGCCAGCGACTACTCTGCGCCGACCGTACTCAAGCCGACTCCTTGCTAATCCTTGCAGCCTATGCTAGCTCAAGTCAAGCTCTGGATAGCTGACCAGTGCGGTTGCAGTCTGCTGTAGCGTTGATCGCTATCTTTACTTCTAGAAGTAATTAGTTCTCCCAGTTTGAATACTAGTCTTGTACTTGTCGACTATGTAGTTGGAGATTTCTGTTCCGAGTCGGGCCATGCGTCTAGCGAACCGGTATAGCATGAACTGCAGCTCTGCACGCGAGGTGTCCTGTCCACTCAGGCGTGGATCCTCGACCTACTCCGAGGTGTCGCCAGAAGTCGGAAAGCACCTGTACGATCTTCCCGATTCACGCAATGAACGTCGGGAACGAAAATAGCAAGCTCCAACAAGGAGAGTGCCATGCCATCCTGGGGATCGGATTTGTTTTGAAACACCCTGGAACAGTGCACTGTGATGCGTAGGTCTACCGAAGATGAGTTTTGAAGTTTCCAAACGGCATGTGCTGCAGTATGGCACCACGGACCAATGTTCCAGTCAGGCTGTCAAACTGCCAATGACCTAACACACACCTACGGCTACGTCCTTTGCTGTCACATAATTATGTGCTTCTGCGGAAGTTCTGGGGACCATGCATGGTGTGTGTTGCGTTGTAACAACTGGTAATACAGTACAATGGTTAACCGTGTGCAACGTTTTCATTGGTTATGGTGCTCCGTCATTTCTGACAAGATCCCGAAGCAGCTAGATACTGCACGTAGCCATAGTAGATACTGGTTGTAGTCAGTTGGCATTGATCAGGGGATCTATGACACAAAACACAGGCGGGCAGCCTCAGATTCAACAGTACCCAAGATATCCATAATGGCGGCATCAGGCCGAGAAGGGGAGCACGCAGAAGCTGAACTAACTGCTTAGACAGTCACACTCTACTCTCGAACAGAGGGATACCAGCACACTGAGTCCAACACAGTCGACCAGCGTAGGCCCGGCGCAAGGATCATCAACTAATTACTTAGTATCCATCCCGCGCCGCCCCTCATCACCAATGCATCTGGCAGTTGACTCCAAATGACTATGTGGTGAGTTTCAACTGTCAATGCACCCTGCCGCAGTAGCATCCACTGAATGGACCAATGCTGACATTGCTATCCAGCTTCTATGAAACCAAACTGATGACTCTGGACTGTGTGACATTGTCACTAGATGTCACACAGAGATAGAAAGAGAGAGAGAGAAGCCACTGGCCATCCCAGCTTTTAAAATAACATTCCCATCCAGCTCGATATGACTGTACATCACAACTTCCGGTGTTAGTGGAGGGAGGTGTTGCTGTATGAGGTCCGATCTGAAATCGCCTTCTGCAAATTGGAGACTATTCCCAAACTGGACTGTGAAGTAAAATTGCTCTCCTTTCGTGATTGGTTTGGTGGCGAAATAGCTCTGTGTGCACCGCACCAGGGACTAACGTTACTAGTAATCTGGTAATGCCGGTATTGCTCGTGGCCGATATTGAAAATTTGAAGATCCAAGTGAGTTGTTCGCAGAGGATGCTTTTTTCTGGATGTTGCCAGCACGGCAGGGGTATCAAGCTGGTTGATAGCTGAGCCATCAACAAGCGACGGCTTCGTTTTGAACAAGGTGGATGGTTCTCGGATGCTTTGACGGTTCGCTATGGCTGGCGCTTACGTGATCTTCCGAGGAAGTGTGTGCGCGCTCGCGTGTGTGTGTGTGCGTGCACTTGGTGCTGTGTTCAGCATTGACCATGTGGCGACATACCCAACAGTCGGGTTATCCTACCTTCTGCCCACAATGCTTTATGGGTGACCTGGTTGCGTGGAGGCTATGGGTGCTGCCATTCCGAACATGCAACTGGAGCCCACTTTACTCCCGTTGGACGGTGAAATTCTGCCTGCTGCTACTGCCCATGGGCACCAAGATGCTCATTTGGATATCTGTGCAAAGGGCTTCTTGGTCTCGGCAGCAAGACGCATTTTATTGATGTGATGGTCACACATCCCTCGGCGTCCTTGCTGCCGAGAGCGGAGGTCCTTGCCCAGCTGTCCAGGAATGAAAAGGGGAAAAAGCGTGCCCATCTGGAGAGAGTTGTAAGGAGCAGAGTTTTCAAACACAGAAGTCAGAACGATGTGTTGCGACTCTGAGTTTCACGCCAAGCAAACACAAGGCAACATCGGCTATGAAATCACATGATTCCATTATTCTAACTTGGGTTGGAGGACCAATTCTACTGTAAATATTCTAACATTTTCAAGAAAAGTTGAGTGCTAATATAATAAAGTGCATGTAGATCATGCTTCAACGTACTTAGAAACAATTGTTTCAAAGTGGAAAAATTCTAAAGGGAAAGTTTTGACCACGTCTCGGTCTTCTCAATAATAAATAGCAGCTGTTGGTTTATAATATAGGAAATCACTAAGCGGAAATAGGAATGGTATACTTGAGTAAGTCTGTGAAAAATCTCCATAGCACGACTTCATTTGAAAAGGAGATTTTGACGCTGCACCAGCATTGTTTACATATTTAAAAATTTGAGAAGAAAAAAAGAGATCCAAAAGACACAGGAGACAGGAGTGAAAATAGAGAATAGAGTTCTCCATTCAGGCTTCCGAGGCCTGTGCGCATGCTCCGGTTCAATTTAGCGTGGCACGTGGGCTGGCAGCAGGATAACATCAAAGCCTTTCCGCGAGACCTGCAGTACTGTTACGAACAAGACGATGCAGTAGATAGTGGGCGACAAGAAAACCAGAAAGGAGGCAAACCCATGCATAAACATGGAGTTGGTTGCCACGGCAAATTCCACCACGGCAATGGCCAAGGCCGAGGAGGGGAAAGTGAACGCCCAGAACGCCAGGGAGAAGGGAGTGCGGAACAGAAAGCGCGGCAGATGCACCACCATGACCAGAAAGAAGAAGATTCCAATGGAGGCTAGCGACTGGCAGAACTCGTCGCAGCTGGCCTTGCCGAACGCGCCGCCCTGCATATGTGCCCAGCTAATGGCTGCCAGCGACGGTGGCGCAGTGTACAGAAACAGGGTGGGCTGCAGACTGGCAGGCAACGACCATGTATTCACCGACCATGGTAGCAGCTGCTTGCTGTGCACTTCCCCCACGGACAGTAAGTCCAGCGCTCTCTCAACGTCTGTAGTAGACCCATCAGACTCCACGTCATCATAAACTTGAGGGAGTGGAGGCAGACTGGGTGTATCTTGTATATCGATGGATGATGCGCTGGCGGCAATCACTAAATCAGAACTATCAGCAGAAACAGGACGATTATTAAATACGGCCGAGCCGGCATCCTCGCCAGTCGTCCGTAGCTGCAAATGAGATGGATGAGAAATCTGCGATGTTGCACATGCCAGACTTGCCGCAGTGGTGCGTCGCGACAGATTTCGTTGAGAACCAATCCACCTTTGACCGTCGCGAACGCGATCGGTCTCTGCTGCTGACTGTTTGTGCAAACCAGAGCCAAGCCATGCGCGTAGGTCCGGCGTCGTGTGCAGAGCTACCAGAGCCATGAGTTGGTACAGGATGCCAATGGCAAACAGAAATACGGACATAGACTTATCTCCCAAGCTTGCGGCAACACCGGCACCAATGATGTTACCTACAATGGAGAGTTGATACGCTGGATTGGCCCAGGATAGTGTCCGCGACACACCATACATCCATTCCGTGTACACACACAACTCTAGACACAGCAGTAGCACAATGACGATGTAGAAGAGTGCTATGGGCATATTGGGTGTTTCAAACGGGGGAGTGGGTGCTGATACGCCCATTACCATAACGATCAGGAAAGGCATGAAGAAGAAGTTGACGTGAATAGAACTTTTGAACTCCCATACTACAGCACGCCATCTGTACACGGCCTTGATTACGTATAGAGCAGTGAAGAGGGCAAAAAGCGTCAGGCTGATCATCCAGAATGCCATTGACAAACCACGATGAGGGGTTGACACCAAGAACCCGAGAGGTCCTGTCGTGACATTCTGTGCGGAGAGGGCATGCCACAGTGAGGACTGACCGGCCGTGCCCAGGCAAATTCCGAAAGCAGACGCTGGGAATCTATGCAAGTCAAACATTATCGTGCTGCTATCCTACTGCTGGTATGCCCCACAGCACGGACTTCAACATTGAAACAGACTCCAATGACCTCCTGCTCAGGGCTGTCAGGGTTGCTTGAGGCAATGAGTCTCGGCGTCTGCCCTCGACTCCGCCGGCCAATATCCAGATATCAGGCTGCCGCAAACCCTACTGCCCAGATACCCCAGAGAGGAGAGTGCCTGGATTACACAGAGCTGCCCCAGGCCAGTGAAAAGAGCTAGATCAGCTACACAAATAAAATTATTGTTCATTCAAATGTCGAGTCCATTCACAAGGTTTCTTATTCGTCATGGTTGTACATTTGGTTTGCATGACCTCAGATTGACTTGTACACATTTCCCGTAGACGTCTACGGTAGAGTTTATTTATGCACTCCCGTATTCGTATACGATCGTATACGTCTCCCAGGTTCAGTGTCTACCTGCTCACATACGTCCCTGTGCGGACCGTACCGTATCTACGAATTTCCATAAACGCATTTGTCTCTCCTTATTGCTTTTTCCTTCTCTCTCTCTTTCTCTTTGCTCTTTTCCTTTGGCATTCATACTGTTTGGTAACACTTTTCTTGCTCCTCAATTAATTGGAAAGGCTTTCTGTCTAAAGCCTTTCCATACTGGTGCTCGATGTTTTCAGTTTGGGGACACCAAAATTAGTGTACCGCTAAAGACACGTGGTCGACACGTTGTTGACACGTTGTTGACACGTTGTTGACACTTTGTTGACACGTGACCCAATTACCGGCCTACCAAGTGCCTTTGGCGACCGCTAACAGCAACTGTGGAACAGTGCAGTGCCCTTTTTTGGAGCAACGTACGAGTAGTGCCCATGGATTATGACCCCGCGACCCCAATCTACGTGGCGGTCCGCAATTCGCTACTTCATACTGACTGGCGTCCGGCATCGTCCCGAATTTGGCCACAATCTGCTCTCGGGACCCTATACTAGGGCTCCCTGACCTGCTCCATCTCCGCCATCGTCAATGTACTGCGCATCCACCCAGGCCAGGACTGCACTTACTTACGGGAAGGAGTATTTGCAAGATGGAACCTGGGAACTGGAAGACGACGAAGAGGAAGCGTGGGAATCCGGCGGCAATGGCTGGGATGTAAGTCCAACATTGCTGGTGCCAGAGTAGCCACTGCTTGCTTATAAGGGAATCATGTGTGTTGCCTTTTTGCCTTTTCCGACGTCCTCCTCCGACTGTACTCCCGATCCCAGGACTGAACTTACGGGAAGGAGTGCTTCCAAGATGGGAGACGAAGAAGAAGAAGCCGCTGAATCCGGCGGCAATGGCTGGGATGTAAGTCCAACATTGCTGGTGCTAGAGTTACCACTGCTTGTTTATAAGGGATTCATGTGTGTTGCCCTTTTTTTGCCTTCTCCCATGTTCTCCTCCGACTGTACTGGTGAACGCTGTCACATATGTTGCCCTTTCCAGGCAGTAGAAGGGAGGGGGGGGGGGGGGAGGCAGCACATCCTGGCATCCAGGAATGCTAGGCCCTAGGAACTAGGCAATCTGACCTTTCCTCTTACCAGTTCTTGAACATCCTCAGTCTTGTTAGAATGAACTGTGCAACTCGGCAATCGGTGATAGCAGAGGACCAATGCCGATGGCGATGCACCTTCCTTTTTCTCTGTCACAGGCTGCGTTCTCGAGAGGAAGCGTTATTTCTGCATTCCAAGAAGGACGGCACAATGGTGAGTGGAACTTCGTTGGTGTGCAGCCTTGCTAGTTGAATTGTAAATCAACCATTCTTCCTGTCTCTGACTTCTTCAATGTCCTCCTCAGTGTCGGACTGTCCGCGTCGCATTGAACTGGTCCGATGAGGCTGCTATTGCACACACAGTGAGGGAACTCCCATACGGGAACTCGGAAGTACTGCTACAGTACAGGTAAGGTGGCCATTGCTTATGTGCGTGCGCCGTTGTCAAACTTCTAAGCCAGCTGTACTCCAACCTACATGGAGTCTGAAAGTAGTCAGCTGGCGAACTACAATTGAAGTTTAGACGTTATATGCCCCGGCTTGGTCAGCTTTTTCAGTTTCACAATGCATTGCACTCAGCACCGCTTCTCGGAGTATCTTGTCAGGATAGCTTTGGAACGCATCCTCCCCAGTGGGGGAACGGCAAATGTGCTGTTCATTTTTTAGGCTTGCTTTTATGGTATGTACAAATCCCCATTGAAAAGACATAGTGGAGACCAGAAACTGCAAATAGATGTTGGGAACCGCGAAGACCACCCTTCCTTGTCAAGTTCCCTGAGGGTGTGGAGGGGGGGGGGGAGCGGAGGAGGGACATTCCTGCACTGCTTATTAAAAGCAGGATTCACAGGAGCATTTTCAGAAATTGCTTGTACATTTGTACCAGTTGTAACCGACAAACGCATTCTCATTGAGGTTTGACTTGAGGCACGTCAGCAAGGCGCTGTTGCATCGCTGACGTCTTGTCCTGATTCTGTGAATGGTATTTTGTGCGAGTTTGCATCGCACGCAGAATCGCAGGTCGTGTCGCATTGCGCAGCACACTGCCAAATTGCTTCTGTGAATCCCACGTGAATGGGAATTCCAATGGGAATGTAATCCATTGCCAACAGGTGTATTCCCGAGCTGCGCATCATACTGCAAAATTGCTCCTGTGCATGCAAATGGATTTCATTGCTCTTCTGTAGTTTGGGAAATTCTCGATTATGATAATTCTGCGTGTGTGTGTACACCAGCCCTGAACATACATGTAGGTGACCCATTTGTGGTGTCTCATAGCCTACCTCACGACCTTATGCTTTCTTTCTGTATCACTTGTATCTTGCAGGTATATCACCCCGTGACGACCACATCGAAGTCTGAAATTGAAGTGTGAAGATGCTTCAGCAACCCCTTCATATTTTTCCATTGCTTTTATTGTGCTTCTACTGTGCATGTGTGTAACCTGTGGGGTATGCATGTGATGACAATGTATGCCGATGACACGGTCAGATTTTGTCCATGCGTGTAACGTACACCTGCATGCTATCGTTGAAAAGGATCTGCCACTTACGATCTTCGGACGATTATCAGGTCAGCTTGGTTTTGTGTGGGCTGTACCAGATGCTGTTCACTTCTCTATCTGTTGGATATGTGACTTTCTGCAAGTTTCTGGTGTATGGTGGCCACTTCTTTGCTCGTCTTTGTATGACATTACAATAATTCTGTATTCACTGCTTCCATGGTGTGGTCTGCAAACTGCAATCCTTAGGCAAATATCATCACGGTTTGCAATGTTGTGCTTTGGCTGCTAGCTTACCTACACATTGTAGTTGAATTATTTTTGTTTCACAACTGACTTCCTGAAGTATGGTGGCCACTGCTTTGCATGGCATTATACAATGTTCATCAAGAATTTCCTGTTTGGGTCGTGTGTGTGTGTGTATGTATGTGTGTGCGTGCCCATGTGTGTGTGTGCCATGTGCATGTGCGTGTTTGTCACAAGGTGTCTGTGTGCGGGGTAGCGAGGTGGGGAGGGCTGGAATGTATCAGTGTGCTACTGCAGTTGCATGGCTACATACAGTGCATCGCGCGTGTGCTCACCATGTTTATCTTCGGAGCTGGGCTAGGGTGGGGGAGGGAACAGAAAAAGAACTGAAATTACCCATATAAAAACCGCTCTGTGAGCGGTTCTGAAAAACCTCTACTGGTGCAGCCCCGTCGTAAAAGTAAGAAATTAGAACTGGCGCATTGTCCTCCCAAATGTGAACTGATCCACCTAAATCGCGATTGACGGGACCCGAACGCACCAGTAGCACGAGGTCGGGAGGGCACAGGATCACAGCCGGCGTCGGCGCTGATCAAGTTACCATACAACACTTAGATCTACCCCGGCCCGAAGCCCACCTTTGCCGCTTTGGCTTTGGCTATGGACCAGCGTCCCCAGCTGCATCCACAGGTAGGAACCTCGTGCTACTGGTGCGTTCGGGTCCCGTCAATCGCGATTTAGGTGGATCAGTTCACATTTGGGAGGACAATGCGCCAGTTCTAATTTCTTACTTTTACGACGGGGCTGCACCAGTAGAGGTTTTTCAGAACCGCTCACAGAGCGGTTTTTATATGGGTATTAATAATACAGTGCAAATCTATCGAGCACGCCAAAGTTGGTGACCCCGTCGAGTATTTTTAGATCATTGTAAGTAATTAAGTTTACCTATTTAACCACAGTATTACCGGTAGTATTGGCCAAGATGGCGACAACACCTATCGGAAGAGGCCGCTCAAATCAACAGTTGCGGAGTAGCACTCCTCCCACTGGGGGTTTGCAGTCAACCCCAACTACGACATCTGGTACATGTACCACAGCTTCCAGTCCTCAACCTAGATTCGCAGTATAGTATTGCCACAAGCAACTTCAGCTCCTGCTGTTGTCTCAGCTGTGACCTTTAATTTACCGCCATATTGGCCCAATGATCCAATATTGTTTGGTTTAGCCAAGCGGAATCTCTGTTCCGTATTCGTGGGATAACTCAGCAGGACATGAAGTTTGATCACGTGATTGCCTCACTAGCCCCGGAGTTTGCTGCTGAGGTCCGGGACCTGCTGATGAACCGGTCGCCAACAAATCCATATACTGCCTTGCGCTCTGAACTCATCAAGCAGACGCAGTCCTCCGAGCAACGGCGCTTGCGGCAATTGCTCACTGAGGAGGAGCTTGGCGATAAAAAGCCATCGCAACTCCTCCGCCAGCTCCGTGGGGATTCGCCCATTGCCACCCAATGTGCAAATGGTGCTTGCCTCTGCGCCTGGAAGTTTGGATTTGGAAGTTTAGCCGAGATGGCCGATCGGGTTGTCGAAGTTGCCCGTCCACCGACAGTTAGCTCTGTTGAGCCAAGTATGGAACTGTATGCTGCTGTGGAGAGCCTTTCCGCCCAAGTGGCTGAGTTGTCTGGCACCATCCATGCTTTAACCCAACGTGGTCGCCCGCCATTCACTCAACATGGTCAGCGCTCGTCTCGCTCCAACTCACCGGCTACTGCCAAAATTGGCACTCAAGACAGAGTTGGCACACCAGACAATCAGATCTGCCGTTACCATAAGAAGTTTGGCACGCGGGCCAACAGATGCTTTGCTCCCTGCGCCTATCTTCAGGGAAACGCCCCCGCCAGCACCTAGAGGCGACTAGTGTTGCTGGCTGCTCAACTGGTCGCCGCCTACATGTCAAGGATCGCCTGTCCCAATCTGCCTATCTAATCGACACTGGTGCCGAGGTGAGTGTTGTGCCACCAACACCTCTCGAAAGGCATCGCCAGTCAGACTACCGGCTCCAAGCAGCTAATGGTAGTGGAATAGCCACATATGCCATCATATGGTCAGCGTTCCATGACGGTGGATCTAGGTCTTCGGCGTCAGTTCCAATGGGTATTTATTGTCGCAGATGTTCAACGTCCAATCATTGGTGCCGATTTCCTGGCACATTTCAACCTTTTGGTCGACTTGAATGGCAACCGTCTCCTGGACGACAGTACCAGTTTAACGATATCAGCCATAGCCACAGCATCCAGCGATCCGACGTGTGTCCTGCCTACTGCTGACAATCCGGACTTTGCCGCAATTCTCGCTGAATTTCCTGATGTCATGCGACCATGCACTCAGCCTGACCGTCCTGGTCAGCATCAGGTGACGCATCATATCGTGACTTCTGGCCAGCCAGTGCATGCTAAGCCACGTCGCCTGGCACCTGACCGCCTTCGCACAGCCAGAGCTGAATTTCAGCACATGCTCAACTCCGACATTATTCGTCCGTCCTCGTCGCAATGGTCTACTCCTCTCCACATGGTGCCAAAACCGAATGGCGATTGGAGACTATGCGGAGACTACCGTGCTTTAAACAAGGCTACTGTTCTGGACAGATACCCGGTGCCTCATATCCACGACATTACGTCATCGCTGGAAGGATGCACAGTGTTCACGAAGCTGGACTTGGTCAAGGCATTCTACCAGATACCTGTTGCACCAGAGGACGTCCCCAAAACAGCTGTGACTACCCCATTTGGGTTATTTGAGTTTGTTCGCATGCCATTTGGGTTACGCAATGCTGCTCAAACCTTCCAACGGTTCTTGGACGATGTCCTAAGCGGTCTGGATTGTGGCAATGGCTACATGGATGATATTCTCGTTGCCAGCAGGGACATGGAATCCCACAGAACCCATTGCTGAGCTGTTCTCCAACGCCTTGCCGACAATGGTTTGGTCATCAACCCCGCAAAGTGTCAGTTTGCAGTCTCAACCATCACGTTTCTCGGCCACCGTATCACCAGCAGTGGAATCTTCCCTCTGGAACAACGAGTCACTGCCGTGCGTGATTTCAAGCCGCCTTCCTCCGTCAAGCAGTTGCGCCGCTTTGTGGGCATGGTGAACTTTTACCGAAGGTTTATTCCTCACTGTGCCGACCTCATGAAGCCGCTAGATGACCTGCTGCGTGGTAGGAAGAAACATGACACCTCGTTCAGCTGGCCCGACACTGCCGAGCAAGCGTTCCTAGCTGTGAAGACCGCCCTCTGCAACGCCACTCTTCTCTCCTACCCTGCTCCGGATGCTCCAATCAACATCATGGTGGACGCCTCTGACTTCTGTGTTGGTGCAGTGCTGCAGCAGGAAGTCTCTGGTCAGTGGCAACCGATCGCTTTCTTCTCCAAGAAGCTGAGCCCCACACAGTGTCGCTATCACACCTTTGGTCGTGAGCTGCTAAGTATCTACCTCGCAATCCGGCATTTTCAGCATCACTTGGAGGGCCGTTCGTTCCATGTCCTGACAGACCACAAGCCGCTGACCTTTGTAGGCCCTTGTTTTTGTTTTTGTTTTTTCGGCCTTGGCCTTGACTCGATCGAGGCTTGTGGCAAGTTGTGCACATTTTTTCCTGTTTTGATATTTGAGGCGATGCGAGGCTACAAGTAGATGGCAGACTGAGGAAGAAGTAGCCACAATCCGCAGAAAGCAAGAAACAGAGGCAAATGAAGCAGCGGACCGGGTGTCCAGTCGGTCGGATCCATGGACTACGAGTTTCGTGACTCGAGGAGTCAGAAAAAACGATGAAAGATGGGAAGGGAGAGTGGACGCAATTTAAAATCATTTTAAATGGGGCCTGGTGCATGTGGAAAGAGGAGCAAGGGAGTTTGCCGTTAACACACAATAATGGGTACAGTAGAATCCTGTGGATAAGCCCCCTGGCTTTTCTGTTTCACAAGGACATTTCGGTGGGCTTATACAAGAACATGCAGCTCGACACCCGAGGAGAAATCAGTATCAGCAGCAGCTACTATACCTTGTTGATGATGCTCACAAGACAGAAGCGGAAAAAAACACTGAATTTCTTTATTTTGGTGTTCTACTACGCGAAATGTGCATTATTATTATTACTATACAATAACATGGGCTTATCACATACTATGGCCTCACAGCGAACAGTGGAAAACGACTGTTGGAGACAGCTTACAACCAGTGCCTGCGCGTCGCTACAGGATGTGTGCCTTCTACACCACTGACCAAGCTCTACGAGGTTGCAGGTGCCCCGCCCCGTCCCTGCATACAAAGATCACACGCCTGGCTGATATTGCTCATCGTCACAACACCCAAACCCCTGCTCGCACCGTTCTCTCCACTCAGGTTCCCCAACGCATACGCCATGACAAGACCACTGGGCAACAGTTAGCCCAGGAGACTTTGCCTACTCAGCAATTTCTCCCGCTGCCTTCGCGACCACCGCCATGCATGGGAAAACGTGGAGATCCTGATGATCCACATCACTGACTGCAGCAGAGATGATCCCCCGCATGTCCGGTTGTCTGCAGCCCTGGACTGCCTGGGCAAGGTTTCCTCTCTTTGTGCTCAATCTCAGTCATATGAGGTCTGGACAGATGGTAGTGTCACTGATGAGGGTACAGGAGGAAGTGGCTATCTTGTCATCAAAGTCACTGATGGCCAACGCTCTGAAGTGAACAGTGGCAGCGATCCTGCAGGCGTGGTAGCAACTTCCTTCACCGCCGAGGTAGCCGCAGCAGTAGCCAGTCTCTCTGTCGCAGGAGATCTACTTTCGGGTGGCCTCACCAACACAGACGATCAACCCTCGCTACCAGACCTCATCCTCGTTACGGACAGTTGTTCGTTGACTGATTCTGTTGCCAGCGATCCGTACCGCATGAGCCCAGATACGATACCTGTGTTTGTGGTACCTGTGTTTGTGGCCATCAAGAGCATTAGCCAGCTTGTTAGCAGCATCCACCTTGTCTGGGTTAGCAGTCACTGTGGCTTACTCCTCAATGACAAAGTAGATCGCCCGGCTGCGGCTGGTACGCCCCCCCCCCCCCCCCCCCCCCCCCCCCCAGGGGCACGTCCGTCTTCCAGTGCAAGCCACCAAGACTGCAGTCCGCAAGGCAACACGGTACCCGCCACCACTGCTCGACACCAAGAAGCTCGGCGACCTTCGGACACGGAAAGCGTCCTGCAAGCTGAACCAGCTGATGACCGACCACTGTAGTCTTCTGAATGGCTACCTCCATCGCATTGGAGCTGCAGACTCGCCTCACTGTGTCTTCTGCCCTGGCGTAGTCGAGGATGCAATGCACTTCCTTTTCAGCTGCCCAGGAAGAGCACAGAGACGCCACTCTGCAGCCCTTCAGTCGTCTTCATCCGTCAGTCAAGCTGTAGCCGACTCTCCCTACAATATAGCACGATTCTTGCAGTTGGAGAAACTGTTACTTGTATGAAGTTTCGAACACAGACTTGAAGCACAATGCATGATGAATTGCTACTGCTATGTGAACTCTCATTACACCGGTAATACCTTCCACGTAGTCATTAGTCTAGCATGACGTATATTTACCTCAATTCAGTGTTTTCCGAAGAATAAAAAATCATTTGACGCGGACACGTGCGTATACGGTGACACCAAAATAGTGCTCAGATTGAAAAGTACCAAGGAAGTGAGAATAAGAAGTGCATTGCTGAAAATCACTGTGCAAACAAAAACAACCGACGATTGTGTTGAAATGTACAACAAACACTAAAAACCAAAAAAAAACGTTCATGTACATGTAGTACGTACATGGTACGACCGGTCGACCTAGGCCCATGTCATGGGCTTGTAGAATGAAGCTTCGTGATGTTCGAACTTGGCCTGGGCTTATACGCGAGCATGGGCTTATGCGCGAGATTGTACGGTATGTCTTGGCGAGAACATACAAGTCAGAAGAAAAGGGATAATGGTAGTGTGTACACGTGTGAATTTATTTCAGGTCAGATTGTGCGGTCAAGGACTCTGTGACGAAATGCCGATACATCGATGGGACTACAATTGTAGAGCAGGATTGGGCTCTTCAACCATGCCCGATGCAGCTCACGAAGTTGTAGCATACATTACAGTCCATACCCGAGCTGGGGTTCGAACCGCACAGTGCACTGTTGCAGGCAGGGTCAAACGGCCTCGATTTTGATGGTTTTCCAGTGCTTTTGGGGCAAAACCTGGCCGAAATCCTATTCTTGGTAGGGCTTGCTTTTTGGAGAAATACACTTCAGAAACATAATTGGAAGAGGATTTCATAGGGGATTGCAGAAAAAATTCTAAAAAAACCTCAAAGTTTAACCCAATATTTTATGGCCAAAACTAGAAGTCCATCTTTTTATGAATGGACTGTAGCTACTGTCAGTACATGTTGGGAGAGGCAAACAAGAGAACCAGCTTGCAATAAGTTTAAGAGAAGTCATCACTCAAGTGATATTCAGTGCAAGGAATGCACTGAGAGTACCGCGAAGTGTCAACTGCCATGCGACTACGGCGTTGCACAAGTACATGACATTGTAGTTCTGCCATTCGATATCAGCTTCCTGGCTGTAAAAAGTGCTTTGACCAGCCATTAGGGCTAGTTAGCCCGGCCGGAAGAGAGGCTATACTACTGTCATTTTGCTAGTGCTGTACCGTGTGAACTCGTTCACTGAGTGATATGGGCGCTCAGTCCGACCGGCACAAATATTGACAATCTGGTCCGGCACCAAAGCTTCCAGTCGAGAGCATGATCCTGCATGGACTGTGTGTCCCACTCGACCATTAGCGACCACTTCCGAGTTACTTGTGGTACTTGACGCCTGGCAACACACACAGCATCTCAAACAGGAGGTTGGCGGCCGTTAGCGCTGTCATATTCGACACGTCGTACGGAGGAGAAACCTGCATGTCGAAGCAGGACAAAAGTATAGAGTATAAAGGACCTATAATTATTATTGCGTTTTCTGGCGTCAAAGTAGCTATGGCAATGTACGGATGGTAAGCGCGAATAATGCTCAGTGCAGGAGGTTCCTCAGTTGCTTGTTTGACTGCAGATCAAATGTAGCGGGCAACCTTCAAGCTTACAAAAGTGAAAATCCAGATCATACAGAACTAATAGACGGCAGATGAATGGTGTAGAGAAGAAGGGAAGAGGGATGTTGCAGCAATAGGCTTACCTCAACCAAATCACAACCCACAACATTCAAGCCCTGTGCTCCTCGGATGATCTCAAGCGCTTGCGGAGTAGTTAGGCCACCGATCTCTGGTGTTCCTGTTACCAAACAGAAGGACAGAGTGACATGAACAAGTAGACCGCCATCCTGCCCTAGCCACAATGTGAAATAGGTGCCCATTTCATTCCCAGCCATATACTTGGTCTGCGTCAGCAATATTGTCGCTTATCTTTCGACAATTTGAACTTAGACTTTGGACATCAACGCGTGCACTTGAGACGACAGAACTTGGTATGATGGAAGGTAAGGTACAGAATGACAACTGGCCATGAGGAATTTATTGTCCAGGGAAGGGTTCATACTTTTTTGGTCCTCCTCGGCGCTGGTGACAAATATGTTTTGCTCGGGATCGACACTTCCCGCTTTCCCAAGCTCATCTCTCTTCCTCTCCGCTGCCTGGCTATTTTCTGAAGGGAAGTCGACCGTGATGATCGCCTTCTCTACAGGACTTCGCGTGGACAGCACGACTGCCTGTGTGGTTCAAATCAGTTGCCCTTCTTGCAAGATTTAGTTTGAACGACGACGACGCGTACAGTACTTGCAAGTCTCCACAATTCTCTGGATACTCCGAGCGTTGAGCTGGAGGTGAGGGAACTGCGATCTCAGCTTGGCGAGCGATCCCTGAGGTGAGCGATCTCGGCCGTTTTGCAAAATGGAACTGATTCCGAGTAGCCGATTACTGTCTTGTGCGCCGCGCTGCTCTTGCCTGCGCAGTGTGACAAGATAATCTATGTCGAAGCGGCGCTGTACCAATCAGGATCACCCACCCGTCGCTCTCGAAATCTACTCGAAATCTAGCTAGATCTTTCAGGTATTAGCAAACCAACCTACTATTAAACCAAAATTGGGATGAAATGGGCTGCCAAGTGAGCATTGGCGATATGGAAACAAAGCTGAAAGATAAGCGACAATATTGCTGACGCGGACCAAGTAACGTGTTGGTTGGAATGACCAATCTGCCCATATTCCCAACTGATACATCTTACGGGAACTGCAGTTGTTGCCGTCACATTCACCAGAAATCTCTGTTGATACGCATAAACACACTTGCATTGTACACACCTACCTGTTCCAGGTGCAATGGACGGATCTAAGCCGTCAATGTCGAACGAAATATAGAGAGGTTGCTGGCCAACACGAGTGCGTACCGTCTCCATCAGCGGTACCATGGACTTGTACCAGCAATCCGTTGCCCAGACCATGTGGAAACCCTGCACAGATACAGCCACACAACAATGCCGCGACATCAGCCTGAAGGTGTTCTTCGAAGTACAGTGAAACCTGTAACTACAGACCACCGTGACTAGCGACCAGCCTGGTACTAAAGACCACCGTGACTAGCGACCAGCCTGGTACTAAAGACCACCGTGACTAGCGACCAGCCTGGTACTAAAGACCACCGTGACTAGCGACCAGCCTGGTACTAAAGACCACCGTGACTAGCGACCAGCCTGGTACTAAAGACCACCGTGACTAGCGACCAGCCCGGTACTAAAGACCACCGTGACTAGCAACCAGCCTGGTACTACAGACCACCGTGACTAGCGACCAGCCTGGTACTACAGACCACCGTGACTAGCGACCAGCCTGGTACTACAGACCACCGTGACTAGCGACCAGCCTGGTACTACAGACCACCGTGACTAGCGACCAGCCTGGTACTACAGACCACCGTGACTAGCGACCAGCCTGGTACTACAGACCACCGTGACTAGCGACCAGCCCGGTACTACAGACCACCGTGACTAGCGACCAGCCTGGTACTAAAGACCACCGTGACTAGCGACCAGCCTGGTACTACAGACCACCGTGACTAGCGACCAGCCCGGTACTACAGACCACCGTGACTAGCGACCAGCCCGGTACTACAGACCACCGTGACTAGCGACCAGCCTGGTACTAAAGACCACCGTGACTAGCGACCAGCCTGGTACTAAAGACCACCGTGACTAGCGACCAGCCTGGTACTAAAGACCACCGTGACTAGCGACCAGCCTGGTACTAAAGACCACCGTGACTAGCGACCAGCCCGGTACTACAGACCACCGTGACTAGCGACCAGCCTGGTACTACAGACCACCGTGACTAGCGACCAGCCTGGTACTAAAGACCACCGTGACTAGCGACCAGCCTGGTACTAAAGACCACCGTGACTAGCGACCAGCCTGGTACTACAGACCACCGTGACTAGCGACCAGCCCAGTACTACAGACCACCGTGACTAGCGACCAGCCTGGTACTAAAGACCACCGTGACTAGCGACCAGCCTGGTACTAAAGACCACCGTGACTAGCGACCAGCCTGGTACTAAAGACCACCGTGACTAGCGACCAGCCTGGTACTAAAGACCACCGTGACTAGCGACCAGCCTGGTACTAAAGACCACCGTGACTAGCGACCAGCCTGGTACTAAAGACCACCGTGACTAGCGACCAGCCCGGTACTACAGACCACCGTGACTAGCGACCAGCCTGGTACTACAGACCACCGTGACTAGCGACCAGCCTGGTACTACAGACCACCGTGACTAGCGACCAGCCTGGTACTAAAGACCACCGTGACTAGCGACCAGCCTGGTACTACAGACCACCGTGACTAGCGACCAGCCCGGTACTACAGACCACCGTGACTAGCGACCAGCCTGGTACTAAAGACCACCGTGACTAGCGACCAGCCTGGTACTAAAGACCACCGTGACTAGCGACCAGCCCGGTACTACAGACCACCGTGACTAGCGACCAGCCTGGTACTAAAGACCACCGTGACTAGCGACCAGCCTGGTACTAAAGACCACCGTGACTAGCGACCAGCCTGGTACTAAAGACCACCGTGACTAGCGACCAGCCTGGTACTAAAGACCACCGTCCTCACGGACAGTCTCCTCTTGAATTTAAAAGTCTAACAGCGTTCACATCAATACCCAACTTATTCTTTTGCTCACTGAGCAATACAATCTTTCCATTTTCTTTCTTCTGTTTTCTTTTTCAATTTAATCCTCCCCACCCAATATCCCTTTGGTGCGTCCATGGAGCTATGAAGCCGAGACCTCTGGTCGGCGGAGCTTAATGGGCCCCACCACCACACTCCATCATTCACCCCAGTGTCTGGAGATATGTGGATTTTGTAGAAAAAAAAAAAAAAAAAAAAAAAAAAAACAGACCACCGTGACTAGCGACCAGCCCGGTACTACAGACCACCGTGACTAGCGACCAGCCTGGTACTAAAGACCACCGTGACTAGCGACCAGCCTGGTACTAAAGACCACCATGACTAGTGACCAGCCTGGTACTACAGACCACCGTGACTAGCGACCAGCCTGGTACTACAGACCACCGTGACTAGCGACCAGCCTGGTACTACAGACCACCGTGACTAGCGACCAGCCCGGTACTACAGACCACCGTGACTAGCGACCAGCCTGGTACTACAGACCACCGTGACTAGCGACCAGCCTGGTAGTACAGACCACCGTGACTAGCGACCAGCCCGGTACTACAGACCACCGTGACTAGCGACCAGCCCGGTACTACAGACCACTGCGCCAGGAGCGGATGGTCTCGCATTCATATAATGGTTGTGCGGTGTGAACCTCTAACTAAAGACCACCTGCCACCAGACCGCTTTCTCTGGCCCCAAGGGGTGGTCGTTAGTTACAGGTTTTTACTGTACGTACAACCAAGTTCAGGACCGTGTCACTGAATCACAACCAGGCCAGGTGGGTTGGCAGTGTTGCTCACAAGCAGGCTAGCCATCGTAGAAGCGCTGCAAGAGTGCCCTTATACTTTACACAAAGCGCTGTCCTTATTTCAAGTATGAAAGCTCCTACAAAGATCCATAGCCGGACGTGAACGACTGTCCAGCACTTGTGACACAGCCCGGGTAGATTGGTTGACAACATGTTACAAGGCGGAGGTTAATCTATCAAACAAGGCTTACATACCAACGCGGGTAGATGTACCAAACCCTCACCCTGCGCACAGTGACATCAAGTTCAGATTCACTGACCTGTTCTTTGGTCCAGTCATAGTCACCTGGACCATAGTCACCGCCTCGCAGTCCTATCTGTGTGGACAGCGTCGGGTCAATCAGCCCCTCGACGCACGCCCGGTAGAATGTCGTGCCGTGTGCCACGTCCTCTCCAAACATGCTGGATTCGGTGTCAGAGTGTGCATCAATGTGCAGTAGAGCCATCTGGAAACAGAGAATGCAACAGGCTATCAAACGAGAAGTATCCTTTACAATTTTAAAGTTGACAACAACCGCATGATATTTATTCAAGGGAAGCAAGCTCCACTGCAGCCACTTCAGACATGAAAAACCCTACATACACACCATCCTCAAATCAAGTGGTCTCTTCGCTGCAAATTCCCAATATCTCAATCAAATTTTCGGCCAGGAGCCATCATCAGGATCCTGATAATGCCTGTTGGCCGAAAATTTGATTTAGATATTAGTAATCTGCAGCGAGGAGACTACTTGATTTGAGGCTGGAGTGTGTGGGTTTTTTCATGAAATAACTGCATGAAGGCAAAAAGGTTAAATTAGTAAAATTACCAAACCTTCGTTTTGTGCCAAATATCCAACAATCCCCAGTGTTGACAGTACCTTTCCATGCTCTTTGGCCAGAGCGCGGAGTATTGGCAGCGTGACGGTGTGGTCACCGCCCATGCTCAACGGCCTACAGCTACCTAGTCCGCTGACAAAGTCTTCAATGCAAGCGACGGACTTCGGCAGGCTGTATGGGTTCACCGGCACATCGCCGATATCTGCCACCTACGCACCAAAAATGGCACAACAGAAGCATCATGGTGAACGAGCCAAACATGTACGTGGAATGTTGTGGACAAAGCAGCATAGAAACCTTTCACACCTGCTTACAGGACAGACACGAGCAAAAGGCTCATCTGTTTTCTGGGTCAGTGGAGGATTTGTATCAGAGTTCTCTGTCGAAAGCCTCCTCTACCTGTATATGAATGTCTCACTTTCCGCCAGCTGCTCCGGATTTTGTTTTGTTCTGGTTTTGTCATGGAGCATGACAGGTTTCTGATGAATATCAGCTGCATGCTGCCGGGCTGGACCTCGTGAATATCAGCTGCATGCTGCCGGGCTGGACCTCGTGAATATCAGCTGCATGCTGCCGGGCTGGACCTCGTGAATGTCAGCTGCATGCTGCCGGGCTGGACCTCGTGAATATCAGCTGCATGCTGCCGGGCTGGACCTCGGCTACCCAAAAAATTCACAGTTTGCGTGAGACTCGGCTGGAAGCCGCGTTTTCCGCATCCGTGGGAACGCCACCACCCTCAAGGATCAAGGCGCAGATGCAGCTCCTAAAGCGGTGGGAGGCGAGGAGATCAGACCCACCAAAGTGGTCAACGATCGAGAATCCTATTCACTGCATCCATGCGCTACCCAAGTGATCCACTAAGTGATGGCATCAGGTAAAGTGCCGGGATCTCCGCTAGTACGTACACTCATAAGTTACCTCGGCTATCCGGACCCCTCAAATTACCGGCACTTTCGTCTATTGGGCACGCTTTGGGCGAGTTTCAGTGGAAATATTACTACTCTTTTGTCACTTTTTGTGGAAATAGTGACGTCATCTGCCATATCTATGGCCTTTCCCCATCAAATGTATGTTATTCGGAGTCACAGACGTTTCGAAGTTACGTGCAGTGTCCGGTTCCGGACCGCCCGGATAAACGAGGTACACGTGTACGAGTGTACTCTGATAACGGGTAAAGTTACAGCGGCTTGCTGACAGTACTGTCGGACGCTGAAGAACCGCATGGGGCCAGCCTCGTAGCCTAGGCCGTTCTTGTTTTTCATGTGCTCGATAGCGTCTATGCACAGTTGAGTCACCGTTTGTATATCAATATGCTGTGTGCTTAGTGAAATTCTAGGCTGCTCTTCGGAGACCGACAGCACTGCAGCACGGTCGTGGGCTGGGATCGTTTCAGTAAAGAGCTACTAAAATTGATGAGGCCAAACTAAAGAAGGTGTGTGGTTCGACTCACCCGACCGACCGTACAATTTCAGCCCGACCGTAACTTTTTTCGGTGGGCTGTCGTGTGACTGACGTACGTGGACTGAACACGTCCACGTCTACGTGCTGTGGGGCGTGAGTCTGCGGACGCAGGCGGCTCCTTTTGGACTTGACTTGTAGTTGTACTGCAGTGCAGTGCAGTGAGTGGTACGACTGCTGCCTTGTGCTGGTAGTAGAGTCTACTCGATACGCGTATACAGTGTATTTACATGTACTAAAAAATATGATAATACTCATAAAAAGGACACACTTCAGGCTCATTACAAACATCTTGAAAGTTTTCGTCTTCACAAGTATACTTTCAAGCCTTCTCATCAGGTGAAATACAGGCAAGGGAAAAGGAACAGGAACAGTGGATTAAATACAGTAAGAAGGTGGTAAAACAGCGCAAAAAGAAAGAAAGAAAGCTGATGAGAAGGCTTGAAAGTATACTTGTGAAGACGAAAACTTTCAAGATGTTTGTAATGAGCCTGAAGTGTGTCCTTTTTATGAGTATTATCGCATTTTTGTCTCAGAGGAAACTGTTTACTAAAAAATATATTAAAAAAAAAAATCCGCCCGCCCGCCCGTAAAAAAAATGTCCATGTTAGTCGAACCACACACCTTCTTTAGTTTGGCCTGATGAATAATTTTTATTATTGTTCATGCTGACCTGCAGAGATTCAAATGGAGCCGCGCCAGTGCTGGTGTTGTACGGTCGCAGCAGTGACGACTCACAGCGAATGTACCTCGGTCCATAACGTGTACCGGGACGGTTGCATGTTCCCCAGTCCATGGGGACGCCCAGGAAACAGGCATTGAGCTTTTCAGCTGCGTCGCCAGGTGCCATTGTGGGCAGACGCATCATTGTCGTGTGCCCGGCGAATCTGGGCAAACCTCCTGGAGAGTTAGGGTCATTGGGTTGCAAGAACCCTCCACTCGTCTGGTTCATGCACCTGCTCGCTAGTAGTACAGGACCCGAGGTCACCAGCCCCAATCCAGCTCGCCTGCTCAACAGTGTACACATGATTACAGCGATGGCGACTCGCTAGCAAACTTTGTGACAATGAAGCGGAGCAAACGCTGGGTTCTGATTATTTGTAACCAGGTAATTAGTTGTCAAAGTGAAAAATAGTTTCATTCAAACAACAACAGTCAACACTCTTGAGTCTTGTCTGTAAAAATCTTCTCGCACTCACGTGACTCAGTCACTGTGTTACTGCACTGACTGTGCCAGATTTCCTCTTTGCGCTTCTACAGCCAGTACAGGTGACACACCATGTCCGGAGCTACATATGTATACAATCTCCTTGCCTTGCATCTTCTGATCTTCTTGCGAAGGACTTGTAACTAATACTAGTACTACTACTAGTACTTGTAAGTGATCGGTCACGTGATGATATTTTCCGTTCAACGACGTTACCGTCGTACTTGTGAGTAATACTACTAATAGTTGATCATAACAAGGCTAGTTTGTTGTAGAGTTTCATGCTATCACCAGTATCAGTATAGCAGTATCAGTATAGCAGTATCAGGCAACATCAAGATGCTGTTGGCCATGACATGTCTGGAGAGATATTGCTGGTTTTGTGGTGTGGTGCTATGCATTGGGCGTTGATTTGGTTGCATCCCAATATAGCTTTTTTAAAAGCTTTAAAAAAAAGCAGTGCGGGAAAACCGTGCATGTATGCGGGGGGCTGTGTTAGTTTCTTGGCTAGTCCTAGTAAGTACTGGTAGTACCAAGAGTCCATAACCCTTATGGACTCTTGGATGACGTGATGTTAGTAAGTAGTAGTATTATGTTAGCACAAAGCGTGTGGCGATATGTAAGCTGGAGGCTGCATAGGCCATATTGTACCATGTGTAATATTAGTTAGGACCGTACAGTCGTGCTGTTGTACAATCCCATGGGAGTCTCCGTCAACCAGGTCAACAGCTTATGAAGAAGCCGCCGAAAAGATAAAGATATAATTATGTAAAGAATAGCACAGCACAATGCACTACTACTGGTGATTTGACTAGTGATTTGGTGACCGTTCACAATGTGTGTAGAACACCACCGCATTCTGACAACACACGAAGAGACTAGGAGTAAAACATGACATTTCACAATCCGACGGTGTTGCAGCCCCTATTGTACTCTGCTCAAGCAAAATATCTAGCATTATTTTAAAATGCTGAACTTAGTAGAAAAGTATACAAAAAAGAATAGAATGGGATACGGAGCTTGGGTTGGCTGTGACTCAGAGTTTCACGCCTGTGGCGATCATCAGACAGCAATGATTACAAAAACTCAATGAATGTTCTTGATATAGTGTGGTAAGGTGCTAGTGGAATCAGAGAATTTAAGCGCAAATAAAAGAAAAGTAAATTATAACAGTTTTAGAAACAAACAACACGAAAGGCTGTGTAGCTGTTACTTCAAGTTTCACGCATTTCAGCGATCAGACAGCCGCATTTGACATTCAACAGCTTTTATCAAGTGAATTTAAATTAAAGGTAGGTTACTCAAGCAACGAAGAAGTTGATAAAATGTTGACAGACATGGCTGTGCTTAGCCTGTCAAGATACAACACGGTTTGCTAGCAAAGCCGGCTTGTATCTGCACTGAGTCAGCAGCGGGGGTTAGAAGCAGGCAATAATTATGTTCTATTTGTGCTCCCAACACCATGGTGTTAGGTGGCTTAGCATGTGGAACATGAGAGTAGAACAGAGATAGGGCAATTACAGGCCGCTGCTATGGTGATCCGTCTCCACCTTAAAGCTGCAACAACAGCACCCCAAAGCCACTAGGTAGCCATGCATAGCATTTCCTCTCTCTATCTCTGTCATACACGCAAACATGCACACACACACACACGCGCGCGCGTGCGCCGTCCCCGCCCCGTAGAGCCACTGCCACAGGGGTCATGTGGGCCCCAGAGAGGCATCAGAGATGAAGACGAAGCACGCGGCCTGATGACGCCGGAGGTGGTGGCGCAAATGGAACCGGCGAGAACACTCGCATACATTAGTGAACGAATCACGCTGCTGGGCAGTCTGGCGGGGACCCGTCCTCGAGCACCGGTGACAACCGTGACTTTGCGTAGTTCAAAAGCACACACACACACACACACACACACACACACACACACACACTGAGTCTCTCTTTCTCTCTCAGGAGTACGTACATCAGCAGCACAGCTCGACGATCACGTTACCAGTAAACTACGTCCTGCTGACAAGTACTTCAAACTAAGTTCGAAGTACATCTGGGTAAACACTGAGACCGCCTGACTGATGGCTGTATTCAGAGGCAGGCTGAGTACAACACACGTTGTATCCAATCACGATGCTAGACCAAACGAACATGCTTTTCCAGGACAGCACCACTTCCAGCTGACCATATTGCTGCGTGATCACGTTCATATCACTGCGTGCGACACGGTGATAGAACGCCGCGCCTGAGCCATACACAGTCACACAGCTATGGCTAAAGTAGCTTTGAAACCCATGGCCGGGTTATTTGGTGGCGACTCCTGCTTGTGTGTGCAGCAGACTCCACTAATACATGGCCGACCGGCCATCGTCTTGGACGGCCCTGATATTCAGATTCAGAGGAAATCTGTGAGGGTCCGATGCCATACGCGGCGGACAGCATTCCATTCCAAGTCGTATCACAGAGTGCCGCATACTGTAGTAGCTTCACGGTGCCCGAAGCATACTCAACTAGCGACCGTCTGTGTGACGGATCACTATCAAGCTCTATGGCAGCTGAACACACAAAAAAAGAAAAAAGAAAGACAACATTGAAAGACGTCTGCCAGACAACAGAAAGGCCAAGAAGCCTTGGTGAACACTGAGCTTAGCGCGGCTTGAAACACCGTAACTTGGTAAGGACATCACCAAGAAGCATACATAGTGCAGCACTAGATCCTGCAGAACAATGACATACAGACCTGCTGGAACCGGTCCGGTTGGTCAGGTTATCACCGGATCAACTTGTTGGACTTTTTTGGACCAAGACGTGTTTCCTACTGTGGAGGGCATGTGTACTTGCCATATCATACACAAGGTAAACAGAAGGCCATGATACTACCGGACCAATTAAGAACTGTTTCCGGTGGTCCTGACATAGCAACATGGCGGACATGTGACTCACCTTCAGCAGGCCTTTACACTGCACAGCGATGCCCGGTGCGATCTCGTGCAGAGCTCGGTAGAGGCTGAGGCCGGTGCAGGGTTCGTCCGACTCTGCTATCCACAGCTTGAGCAGTGCAAACAAGTCACCCTGATAGCCGGTCGCTCGCTGGTAGCTGATCAACGCCATCTGGGCGCCGTGACGGTATTTGGCGATGGAGCAGAGAAGACTGTTGACCAACTTGGGAAACTCAATGCCTATCGATCCATACAGCATTTCTGCCAGATTCTCCAACTCACGGTCGCTCAGTGACTCAAAGTCAATTCCCCTGCAATATGTTTTTATAGGTGACGACAAAACAAGACAGATGATAATGACTTGTAAGACTAAAAGAGGACCAAGGAACTACAAGTTACACTATAATATCCACAAACACCACCAGTTATTAAACAATCAGCTCATGCGATAACATTGCACGACACTGACCAACGGTACTGATGTTCTACAACTAACTGGCCTCTTTTCTTCTTATAAATTAACTCAGCTGGAGAACCAAGGGGTTCTCCAGCTGAGTCTAATGGTAGTGACTAGTCCAGATTCCTTATAGAATGAACGTCTGGCAAACTAGACAAAGGGCCCTAGAACAGTACATGGTCCAACAACTAGGCTTGCACTAACCAAGCTCATCACCGAACAAGTGCAGTAGATTGCAGCATGCAGACCGACTATTGTTTTCCGCAACTTAACTTGGACTGCTATGGTGTGCTTGTACATTGAAAAGCTGTGTTTGCGCACTTTGTGCCTTTGTTGTCAAGTTCCCTTGCCAACCATCTGTTTCCATAGCCGTGCTGGATAACTGCAAGTGCATACATGCACACGTGTTTAGTGATGCACACAAACACATTGAATGAATAGTGTGCATGGCCAATCGGACCATGATCAGAGTTACAGTTTGAAGACATCATGATTGCGAGGCACAGCAGTCACAGTGCGGAGCACTTGCCGTGGCACACCAGGACGCAGTAATGCAACAGGTTGGCGCTACTCACGTTGCTATCGGTGGTGCTGCCTGCTGTGGGAGGGTGACGGGTGGAAGGAAGCTCTCTGCTGCTGCTGGGGTACTCCTTCCAGCCCCGACACTGTGCTGCGATTGCCACTGGTGGTAGTGTGACGTGGCCGGTTGCTGTGGAAATTGTGAACGGTCACCTAACCGCGACGGTGGTTGAGCTGAGGACTGGGACGGTTGCAGCTGATGCTGATGTCGCTGCTGGTGTTGCAGATGGTGTCCCTGCGCCACGCCATGCATTCGGGATGGTAGGCTAGGACCTGCATGTACGTGTAAGAACAACAAAAACAACGAATCAGGTGGACCATTCAGATAACAAAGTATCGTTTTAGTCGCCGTTCTGAGGCCCACGGATAAATAATTATTACCGATCGGTCCAATGGATACTAGTACCGTTCCATACACACCGGCTTACGATACACTCAACCCCCTATTTCAACCTTCGACATCTGTGTACCTCTCTCAACTGGGTATGTGGGTACCCTTCTCAGTTGAGATTGAGTAGTATTTTTACCACTGCATGTACATTCCTTCAGATTGAGTAGTATTTTTACCACTGCATGTACATTCCAAGTGTACCCTACGCTGTCCTTGGTGCTGTGACCGTTACTGTGACACATCACAAGGTGTATGTACTTTATATTTAGCGTTCTACCTTCTGATTTGTGATCCTTTTCTAAGTTACCGGTATGGACATCCTTTGATCCCAAGGTGATCGGGTAAGTGAGGGCCGCACACATTGGATACGACCCTTGATATTAAGCAAAGAACGTGTGAATACGTATCAATGCACAAATACATCCCCGGCATATCAATGTCGCAGTGCAACGTACCACTCCCCGGCGAGCTTGCCGACATTCTCATCGGGTCATTCATTGACATGGATGGCTGGCTGCCGGAGTGCTGGGGTAGAGCTTGAGAGCGTATTGGGGGCAGGCGTGGAGACGATGTGTCCCCTCCACCTGCGCTCAGCCCAGGTGTATGGCTTGAGACAGGATGACTAAGCTGACGGCTTGCAGGAGCAGGACTATAACTGCTGCATTCTGCACATGATAATAGGAGAGAGAGTGTGGGGGAGAGAGTGAGTGAGTGAGAGCGAGAGTGAGTGTGTGTGTGTGTGTGTGTGTGTGTGTGAGAGAGAGAGAGAGAGAGAGAGAGAGAGCCTCGGAGAGAGAGAGTGAACGAGTGAGAGAGATACCAGCAGGCTTAAGTCAGGGCTGTGTACTAGATGCCAAGTGAGGAATCTGGAAGCATACTCAGGGTTCTAGCCAGGTGAAAATAGTAGGGGGGGGGGGGGGGGGGGGCATGGGAAACAGTTACCCCGTAACCCATTTTTTCCATTTTCCAAAATTGTCTTGCCATGCAAAATGCAACAACGTGCAGGGTGAATCCCCGGCTTCACCCCAGACAAATGTTCCTTTAGGAACCCTCTGTAGTAGCTATCGACTGTATTTTCGTTGAATGGCATGAAAAATCACAAAAATCGACAAATGAGTAGGGCGGCACTTTTTCACAGGGGAGGGCGCTGCCCCCCCCCCCCCCCCTACCCCCTTTGGCTAGACACCTGATACTCTCACAATCATGACAATGAATAGTTGGTACCTAGGAAAACAGACACCAACGATCATTATGGTACAGTAGTGAAGAAATGAATGCACTGTACAGGGATGAATTTACTGTCAGGTTTTTGCATAGCAGTTTTTGCTATGCAAAATCTCAATTGTGGCATAAGCTACAAAAAGGCATGGATAGCCTGTTGATGTATGTATTGCAGTTTTCTGCGTGTCACTGTGATTTTGAGTAGCAGTAGATCGATTTTGCATAGCAAACTGCGATGCGATACCGGATAAATTCATCCCTGCTGTACCATAATTTGACCTGAAAGTTTTCTATTTGGTTTTGAATGAACGGTCAACTATTCCGGGCCATGAACACAATGGCTGAACACAGTTCATCGTGCTGTAGGAATCGCAAGACCCGGCAGATTGGACAGACACATCGAGCACCAGTAACACTAAGATACTTTCAAGCCAGTTATTTATTCATTTATAATAGCATTTCTTGCAGAGAACGGAGAGCTCCACACTAGCGTGGCCACACAGTTGCAAGCCTTACAGTCTTGCAGACCAGAAGCCCATCTTTCTGACAAGCCAACACTCACTACTAATTGTGGTGATATCCACTCAATCCATTCACCAGTATCTGAAAATCCACTAACTTCCAGTCTTACCTTCCTCGTCGGGGTTTTTCATGATCTCATCTGTTATGGAGCACATGCCATGCATACACACACACACACACACACACACACACACACACACACACACACACATGCGCGCGTGGGGAAAATGCATGCACACACGCACACGTGTTGATGCAAAGCGACGTCAGAAAAAGGAAATGATTGTATCAATGAATGACTGTGACAGCCATGCAGATCAGAATTTAACCCTTGGGCCAGGTCCAATATCGCTGCAGTGTCTGCTCTAGGATTTCAAAGCAACCAGACACAGGTGTACCTGGCACAAGTCCTGCAACCCGGGTCAGAGCCCGGCACCGGTATACGTTCACGTGCTATGTGAGCAGTGCATACTGGGCACTCTGTCTGTACATGCCTGCACCCGCCTGCAGCATATCAGTGTTGCCTTCGAAGTAAAAAGTACTCCCCATGTACATGCATACTCCCAACCGGGACACAAGTAACCAGGCGGCGTTCTTTTATCAAACAGGTTCAAGTACCCCCCCCCCCCCCCCGACCAGGTCGCTGACCTGGACCTGGAGCAGACACTGTACAGTAGTGTGGTTCTGGTGTCCAGCAACATCTAACCCTATTCTACACCCCGTCATAGCAAAGGCAAAAGGTGAAACTGACTACTGACCATGTGCAGCATGTCAGTCATGAACACTATACATGTAGCTGCTCAAACGTCACTGTGTGGACTGCCCAGTCTGAAACAGCAAAAATCTTTCCCTCCACCAATCAACCACAATGGAAGAACAAAGTTAGAATAGCCCTCCCGCTCTTACCCCCCCCCCCCCCCCCCCTGAGTCCCCGTCCCTCCACTCTCTACATATAGAGTGCTGCTCAATGAAATCCCCTCGCGACACTCAAGTTTGCGCCTTGCATCATTCCCCAGCCCAGTGTTCGCAGGTCTATGGCTGCGCAGCACCCGGCATGGCGTACATGAGTGCCGCTGTGACTGGATTTCACTGAGCAACACTGTACACGCACAGGGCAAAGGCCATACATAGTACAGTTGAACATCGATTATCCGCACATCGACTATCCGACCATTCGATTATCCGTAACAGTTTTTTTGGGCGCACGTGCCGTAGAGTACGCACTGTGCATGTAGTGAGCCATTCAAAAAATACGAAAATTTTGAAAAGTAAAAAGGTCATACATGTACATGTACATGTTTCTTATCCGCAACATTTGCCTTATCTGAACACCGCCTGACAGTTGTCTGCCCAGAGGTGGTCGGATAATCGATGTTCAACTGTGGGTGTTAACTGAATACTAGTATGCGTGATTGACTGACTGTACTGTACCTAGATAACCCTTGGCAGGGGCTGATAGTGGCCGCTGGATCAGCTCCGATCTGCCGGATGCTTTCAGTTCCAGACTATCAGCCAGGAAGTGGTGTGTAGTGCTACTCGACTTTCTCAATCCGTATAGCAGCTCTGACCATGCTCTGGCCTCGCATATACTGTCAACCTCCTTCAGGAACTGCCGCGCTTGCTCTTCACGGTACTGCAGACCACGCACGGCGTCACGCTGCTTCGTACCGAGTACTCGTTGCTGATGGAGATGCTCCAGTACGAAATCCTCACATTTCAAGTCGCGCAGGAAATCGACGCGCAGGTCTTGCAAAGCCCTGCTGTATCTGCTTTCCATCGACCACTGCTCCGACATTCAGTGACTTTCCCCCACACCCACGCCCACACCCACAAACACTCAGTGTAATATCAGCTGAATTAAATTGGCTGCGGAATGACGTCACAGAGGGCGCTCCGGCCAATGAGGATTATGGAATGGTAGTGGGCCGAGGGTCCTCATTCTCCTCGTCAGCGAATAGCGCTAGCGCCCGCTGGCTCCGCACGTCTATCCGAAACAATTCCACTATCCAGTCAACCAGTCAGCGACAACCCGCACATCAACGCCGGTCTCTGGAGCCAGAACTCGGCCAGGCAAACTTCAACACGCACACCGACTGGCGAGCGAACAGCCGCATGCAACTCCTCCAGGCGTCCTTGTCCTACCAGAGCCGCGTCCGGCTTCGTTTGCGAGCAGCATCAGCAAGCAAACTTACTTTCCAAATAAGTTTCTAGGAAAGAAAGTCAATAGATACGTAACATCGTTACAGATCTCAAATCTTTTAGCCAAACACTTTTGCATGCGACACCGCGTACCGGGCCTACCACTAGTACTAGTACTACTCCCCGGCCCAGTACTGCAGTAGTGGCTAGTGCAGTACACATGACTGATTGTCACGTAGTCAGTTCCTAAAAAATATTTTACCAACACTGCACTGGCAACAGACAACACTCGTACTCGTAGATCTACTCGTCTTACCTACGTAGCTGATCTGTCTACCATGGTAGGTACTAGGTCTACCATGCATGGTCTGGACACGTCTACAGACTCAGTACCAGGGAGTCTAGTCGTATACTCTATACGACTCGTACTCCCTGCTCAGTACGTACGTATACGACAGTAGGTAAATGGGTGCATGACGTGACTAGTAAGTAGCAGTCGAGCTAGTCATGACTGTGAGAGCTAGAGAGATAAGAGCGTCTCTGACTCGACTCGCTGAGAGACCGCTGTGCTGCCTGGTCGGAACTGCAGTGACAACTGATTTGTCATCGATCATGCATGGTCGACGCATTCATAAAAAGGGTTGGTGTTGCAACGACGTAAGTCGTTGGTACGGAGATCGGCCTGCACAGCTACAGCACTTCATCATGTATACTGCAGGTAACAACCCTTTTAGAAACATTTACTAGCACATGTATGTAATAGGACTTTGTCAATAAGAAAACACACAAGCTTCATGATTGTACAGAACCTGGTTTAAGCGACCACCCCACGGTGCAAGCGGTCGTTAAAGCCAGGTGGTCTATTGAACCAGGTCCCACAGTGTCTGTGTAGAACTGTCCGTGCAAGGGAAAACGGTGGTTAAACCAGGTATTACTGTACATCTATACAACTATTAGCCTACGCCTACGGCATTAGCCAGTACGGTATTAGCCAGTACGGTATTAGCCAGTACGGTATTAGCCAGTACGGTATTAGCCAGTACGGCATTAGCCAGTACGGCATTAGCCAGTACGGTATTAGCCAGTACGGTATTAGCCAGTACGGTATTAGCCAGTACGGTATTAGCCAGTACGGTATTAGCCAGTACGGTATTAGCCAGTACGGTATTAGCCAGTACGGCATTAGCCAGTACGGCATTAGCCAGTACGGCATTAGCCAGTACGGCATTAGCCAGTACGGCATTAGCCAGTACGGCATTAGCCAGTACGGCATTAGCCAGTACGGCATTAGCCAGTACGGCATTAGCCAGTACGGCATTAGCCAGTACGGTATTAGCCAGTACGGTATTAGCCAGTACGGTATTAGCCAGTACGGTATTAGCCAGTACGGTATTAGCCAGTACGGTATTAGCCAGTACGGTATTAGCCAGTACGGTATTAGCCAGTACGGTATTAGCCAGTACGGTATTAGCCAGTACGGTATTAGCCAGTACGGTATTAGCCAGTACGGTATTAGCCAGTACGGTATTAGCCAGTACGGTATTAGCCAGTACGGTATTAGCCAGTACGGTATTAGCCAGTACGGTATTAGCCAGTACGGTATTACTTGTTGTCATGACTGTGAAGTGAGGCTGTGGCAAAGTGAGGCACATTGATTCAACTACAGACTTCATGCCCGACACCAAGAACTTGTTTACTCTTGCCGATATCGCCGCCAGTACAAGAATTGGGTTCATGGTCATGCACGTTACCGCCGCCACTGCACGGAAAAGGATTCACGCTGCACGGAAAAGGCCCGATGATTCACCGGCGCTCAGGTGACTGGCATGATCTTTGCGGTTACCATGGCACAGTCACATATCCGGGAACTCCGCGTGACATACAATACAATTCAATACCCGGATATCGCCAAGAGTAATGAATCGAGCGAAGACCCCAGTGGAGCTACTTGCACCGTCAGCATCTGTATGTAAGAGCTCCCTGGCCGGGGCTTGGCTGTCAAACGGGTACACCGGGCCCCGGACGGTCTCTTCCAACTGAAAACCGTAGCTATCAATTTGACGCCACGCCCAAACCTTGTTAGATGCGAAGGGTGTTGCAGTACAGCTTGCCTATGAGTATCGATATCACTCAGTCTAACATCTATTTGAAACTCCGCAAAGTATCCTAGTGTAAAATTCAATGCACATGGGCCAGTATTTGGGTGCTAGGTAACCGGGCATTATCAAATAATAAATATAAGTGTTCTGCCCGCAGATCGAGGTACATCATACCGTCGGCACAGCTTATCTATAGAACACATGATATGAGGGGTGAGAACCAGAGGCAGTCAGTATTGTAATAGAGCAATTGCCCAGGCTCATAAATAATTTCCAAAAATTCAATATCTTTCATTACCTGACTGCAGATACACTGTGACGTGGTCTCAGTATGTCAACTAATGATTAAAATTAATTGTGACAGCATCAGTCCAGCAAAGGAACCGTCAAAAAGACTCTGAGGAGTAAGACACCATGATTCTGACTACTCGAGTAAAACAGATTTAGAGGTACTCTGACAACTGAGTTGGTGCAGCTCAATAGAGTTGTTTCAAATACCCCTTTGTCAGTGTAGAAACTGGGTATAGTGTGTAGGCAGTGGTGTGCGGGCAGTAGCGCTATGTGGCTGCCACCATGTGAACCACTGCAGGACAGGGGAGTGGCTGGAGTTGGAACACACATGACTGCCCCAACTAGTCAGCATTATTATGATGCGGCTGTGAAGCAGTCATCCAGGGGCTGCCGGGCAACAGCCAGCAAAGTTATCAGTGAAAACGAAAAGGTCTATGGTGTTTTGTCTTGGTGTTTCAGCACCATAGGTCAGTTTTGGCTATTCTGACACGGGCTGGTTTCTGTCAGAGCCTGCACGTGCTGCTGACTGGTGCAATTCAATCACAGTGAAACGCATGAGTACACACACACACACACATACGCTCGTACACACACACACATACACGCGCACCCATCTGTACTAGCTACGGCTCAAAGTGGCTGTCTGGGCGGGGGGGGGGGGTACAAACCGTGTTCCGACTCAAAGCTCATCACGCTGCGACTTTTTCCGCCCTCTACGACGCCTGGATCCGTCATCCGAGTCCTCATCGGCGTCCTCATCATACTCATCTTTCATTCCAGTTTTTTCCTTCATTTCATCATACTTTTGTTGAGCCAGCAGGCCCCACTTTGTTTGTGGCAGACTGGACAGCCATCCACCGTAGATGTTGTCTAGAATTTGACTGTGACTGCGGAACCACCAGTTGACGGCTACGTTGCGACCCACTGACGTCACCTTCAACAGCACCAACACATACACATACACCAACACATACATAAGCACACATGCAGTACAAACACAGCAACGTCATACCGTAACCCTGCGGCAGACTATTCCCAGAAAGTCTCCATTCTCCAATAGCTGCAACACTGTATTGTTCACTCTTATCTACAGTGACCGGGTAATGGTTTGTTTGTTGTTATGACTACAGAGGCATCGGAAACGGCAGGTGCGGCCAAAGCTGCACCGATGATTTCATCTTCTAACTTTTGAAGCAATGAAATATGGGCTATTGGGGCCCAATTTTCCTAAAATTATCCCGGGGAGGACCTCCGGACCCTCCACGTATTCAAGCGGCCGCACCAATATTGAATACATTCCAACGTCCCAGAACTAGAACTAATGCACTCACTTGTGATCCTTCAGTTACTCTACTCTATAACTCTACTCTATAACTCTACGTCTACTACTACATGGTATTGCATTGCAATTTACCGTTGAAACTCATCGGACATGCCTCAGTGGAAGCCCTACACGGCATTGCTGGCAGCATGTACTGCTAAGATGGCAATCAATACTTCCTTCATGCTCAACCCTGTACAGTATAGGAGATTAGGCTAACTTAGCTCTTCAGCAAGCCACCAATCTTTGCTGTGCTCCACTAACGTTATCTGTTTGTGTAGTCTTGCTGCTGACAGCTACAGTTCTTTCCTTGTACATGTATTGTATTGTCTGTGGTGCCTCCTTTGCACCATGGCTGGTGGTTCGGCCTATTTAGCTCGTAGCTGTACTGATCATAGTGAGGCCTTCATGGTCGAAACAGCTCGCTGTCTACAGCATTGGGTAACATGCCCTGATACACGTGTAATTCAGACTCTGTGTTCCGACCAGTGTGTGCGACCAGCATGTCTTACATAGCGTACGGCATGCCCAGACTGATCTCCCCCACTAACCTCATGCCACCAGTAGGAAGGCAGAAAGAAGAGATCTCCAGCGTTCAGTTCAACAAACACCGGCTTCAGGTGGGCGGCTTTGGGGAAAGCAGCAAAGTCGATCTTACTGAAATTTGATATTCGGCTTGTGATGCCTGTCCTCCTGCACACCGACAAGGGGATACATAGAACATTATTGGAGTGAGCAGTGTGGAGAAGCTGTTGTGTAGCTTGCCCTACATGACTATGTGGCGTTGGTGGAAGATCAAACTCCACGTCAAGGAAGGACATGTGTGATCACACTCTGCCGACAAGGAGTGATCTGTTGGAGTGTTGCTGTATGGACAATACGCATCTCACAGCCTTTATGATCACAAGCAGTGTGAGCCATGCATCACACGGCAGAGAGGAAGTATCCAGGGCTATATCCATGACTGGTTTTACATGTTTCACCACCGTGACTCAGTGACACTGATGACTCAGTCTTGACCACACATGCACGCACAATTCTATCAAAGAAGACAATGCCGAGCATTGGGAAGTACTACCTACAGATTGTGCATCACGGGATAAATGAAGTTCGACATGGCGGGCTCATACAGACGGAACTTCTTGTGACCGTCCACCATGCACATGAAGTTCTCGTAGTTGTCAAAGTGAGCGGGTGTCACCTGGCCGCCGGCGCCCATCCACAGGTTGACAGCATCGATTTCCTGCAGACAGCCAAAAACACAGCAAGAGTGCATGGCACAGACATATGTTACCATCGCAAGATGGTGGTAGTAGATACTGGGTGTCTAGCATAGACTGTCCCTGCGGGAATTCGCAGAAAAAATTCTCGAAAACTTGCGCAAGAAATTGCGGCAGAAAACAACAAAAAATGCGACGAAAAGTGCGGAATGATGCAGAACTTGCCAGGAACTCGCGGAATTATTTGCAGAAAATTGCGGATTTGGGCCAAATCACGAAATTTGTTGCATCGTATATCTACTCCGGAGTAGTACGGGTCATACTGTGAAAATAACCTACAGGATCATGGAAAGCACTGTGTGAAAAGTGCAGAAAACATGTGAGATAGAGTGCAGAAAACAACAAAAAAGCGGGGAAATCGCGGATTTTGCTGAAAATCGCGGGTTTGGGCCAAAATCGCGAAATTTGTTGCATCCATGGAATCGCGATTTCCTGGAGGGACAGCATAGAGCACAGATCAATGAAAGCAACCACACACAGATGGAAAGACTTGGACATCATGCTTGCACTGCCAGAATGCGGTCAGCAATGACAGAAAAGCTTGCAGGGGCTTTCAGACGCACCCTGACTCACATATTTCTCATCACCCGGGTCCATGCATCTATCTATCTTTGACACATACACACGCTTTCTCAACCCCCTCCCCCCCCCCTCTCTCTCTCCTGCACAATTTCCTTACAAGAAGCTGTGTGACACGTGGTCTATCAAGGTCAGCAGCTAGACGCATGTTTAGAGCTGCAGAGCGACCGACACGTTTGAGCGGGTGCTGTGCTAAATACATCCTGTTGTCGTCACCAGGTTGCTGGTATTTCTAAACAAACACAGGAAGGATACCAATCACACATACACACACACCATTTGAAGCCAATCACTGGAGGCGATAATAGCGATGCTCAGGGTTCTAGCCAGGTCAAAATAGTAGGGGGGGGGGGGGAGGGGGCATGGGAAACAGTTACCCCGTAACCCATTTAATTTTTTCCCATTTTCAGAATCAGGCAGGCATAGTGGGATGGTCTAAGACCATGATTGAGAAACAGAGGGTACCAGGTTCAAGTCCTGCTTGGAAGCGGAAGGATTTTTTCCAGCCGTGCTGCGACCCACAGTTAATTGGGAACTCGTGGCCTGGCACGAGGGAAACATGGATGCAGTGAATGGGATTTCGGTCTTTGACCACTTTGTGGTGGGTCTGATCTACTCACCTCCCACCGCTTAGGAGCTGCATCTGCGCCTTGATCCAGGAGGGTGGTGGCGTTCCTGCGGATGCGGAAAACTGGGCCTTTGGCCGAGTCTCACGCGAACCGTGAATTTTTTTTTTTTTTTTTTTCAGAATAACTGTCTTCCAATGCGAAATGCAACGTACAGGGTGAACACCTGACTTCACCCCAGGCAAATGTGCCTTTATGAACTCTCTAGTACTGACTATCGAATGCATTTGCGTTGAATGGCATGAAAAAAGCACAAAAATCGGAAAATGAGTGGGGGGGCACATGATCACAGGGGGGGAGGGGGGGGGGGCAAGCAAACAGAGTAGGGGGGGGGGCAAGCAAACAGAGTAGGGGGGGGGGGGCTCCCCCCCCCCCCAGTCCCTTTGGCTAGAATCATGCCCGCATCAGGTACCGGTAGCCCAATGAATAGTACCAGCAAGAACGCCAAGAAACTAGCCCAGACTTACGTCGATGAATTGCTGCACGTTCATGTCCTTCATCACCTTCTTCTCACTGTAGAAGTAGAACACGTCATTCTTGTCCTGAGATAGTGTTACCGTGGCGGCCTCATTGCCGATCTTCTTACGCAGATATGCATCTGTCCAGAGACGCATTGCTGGCCAATGGTTTATGCCACCCTGCCGAAGAGAATCAAACACACCGTTAACTAATTGGCACAGTGGGGAGCACACAACGAGAGAGCTTGGAAGCTCAGGGCCCTACGCTATGCCTTTTTTGCCTTGATGACCTAGACAAAAAAAAGCATAGGGATGTTATAAATTCTTTAAAAAATTCCTTTTTTTTAAAGACATAACCGTTACCTGGGATTCGAACCCGCACTATCGCGCCCTGCATGCATCCCCCGGTCTTTAAAAATTCCTTTTTTCTAAGACATAACCGGGATTCGAACCCGCACTATCAAGCCCTGCATGCATCCCCCGATACACTTCGCATACATACTACAGTGCATTTCAAAACTATAGACGCGTAGGGTTTTTGAAATATTTCAAATTTGGCTGGAACTTTTTGAGAATAGTTTCCGGAATATTGCTCAGGATTGCTCCACAATTACTCTCATATAGTTTCTAAAGGATTGGATAACAGACGCCCAATTTTGAAAAATTTATGCACAAAGTGATCACAGATTTTATGTGGTATAGATGCTGGCATAACGGTTTTTGCCTAGGTACGCGTCTATAGTTTTGAAATGGACTGTAGTTCTTCCAAGTTGCTTCACATTATGATCTTGCATTTGAAAGGCCTATTTGAATATGCATTGTGGCCAGCGTCTTTGATGGTACGGTACGGTAGGGATAGGTACGGGACAGGTACGATCGAGGGTAATACGACACCGTCTCCCGTACCGTACCATCAAACACAGCTGGCCACATACAGCTGCCCGCAATATTCAAATAGGGCTTTCAAACGCAAGATCGTAACGTGAAGCAACTTGGAAGAATGGGTATGAATGCGAAGTGTATGGGGGAATGCATGTAGGGCGATAGTGCGGGTTCGAATCCCAGGATATGCCTGAAAAATAGGAGAATTGAAAAATTTATAACATCCCTATGATTTTTTGCCGTCAGATACGGGATAGCGCCAGGCGTGACACAAACAAACACACAAACACCAAATTAAAGCTGTGTGGACCCTGGCTAGCGCCAGACGTTACTGAAGTGACGTCTTCTGCATAGCTACGGGAATAACTAATAATTCTACACAGTCATCAGCAGCTGAATGAACATGATCTCATGGATAGGCCAGTGTACAGCCCAGAGGCAGAGGATACATGGCTGGGGTTGCACAATGCCCAGCACTAGTCGACTCGCATGAGCCCAGCCCCTGTACAAAATTTCTACTTCACTCCTCCTCTGCGCATTCCAATTATAGGAATCACTTGATTAACGCTCGGAACATTTTCCAAATCCATGATCTGGGTGCAACAACCTCTCAGGCATCAGAAGCAGGTCCTGGATAGTACGGACCATGGTATATTAGTAGGGCATGCGGCACACCGAGTGTTCTCAGATCACCTGTCGACGTATCGTGCCAGTATCATCGCTCATGGAGGCTGATGACTCACCAACCAGCAACGACACACTGTATGGTTAGAACTCTGACAATGTCATGTTTTCTACGTCTTGACGCAATATCTCAAACATCCTTTCTCTCACACACAGGACTCTAATCCAGCGCCATCTGCATTCATATAATTATTATCGTTTTATGACGAAACCACTTTGTCCACCAGATTCTTTATCCTCCGAGGCAAGACATCATGCATGCATACTGTAGTGGGGAAGGCAGGCCTGGCCGGGTCGGGCCGGGTCGGGATGGACAAGTACACAGCAATATCAATGAAGCTAACAGTTATTAAAATTGGGTTGGTTGAGCCAATAGTATTAATTAAGAAAGGGTTAAGTTACGAGTTATGACTAACATAGCTCATGCTCATCTTCGTTGCACTTTCCTTCCCCTCATTGGACCTTTCCTAACCTGAGCCTTCCAAATTCGAAGGTTGTTGGTTTGCACCTCATAGATGTGTTGGAGCTGCAGTAGGTGTCAGGTCACTGCATGTCTCAATATCCCTGCCAGTTGTGTGCCTTGTTGTCACACTATCTGACTGTATAATATCTTGTTACCTTGGTGGACAGACGGTTAGTTATAACTCGTAACTTATTGGTTCTTTCTTCTTTCTCAACTAACAGTTATTCTGACCATCAACATACAGGGCCAATCTCCGTACCTTGATTCTAACGGGCCGATTAGCAGCGATGTATTCCTTGTAGAACTCCAATGTCGTCATGTTATCTACATCATCCGTAGACAACTCAACAACTTCTGAGCCTGGGAGATAGCGTCACATAGCGCACAGAATACACAATACGTAGCAAACACGCCATGGATAAGGGAGCCCGCGCTCAGGGCTCTCGTTGTGTTGGCACGTGACCTACACCCCTTTCCCACTCTCACGTGATCTCTTGGTCACGTAGTGCGGTATGCAAACATAGCCGGCCCGCGCATGCACAGCTAAAGGCGACGGGCCCGGGCTACACTATAATGTACTACGTCACACTGCGACATCATACGCTTTTAGCTTCGGGAATAATACTTGAATTCAGTCCCACGATGCTACGTAGTGCGGGTGCTAATGGAGAGATAAGTGGTGAAAGAGATGGTCCAATTTGCCTAATAACAGTGTGATAGCTGCTGAGCTGTGAGCATACATGCATGACTGGCAACTTCACCGACTCGTGATGTCTGCGTCAAAATAACCAGAGAGAGAGAGAGAGAGAGAGAGAGAGAGAGAGAGAGAGAGAGAGAGAGAGAGAGAGAGAGAGAGAGAGAGAGAGAGAGAGAGAGAGAGAGAGAGAGAGAGAGAGAGAGAGAGAGAGAGAGAGAGAGAGAGAGAGAGAGAGAGAGAGAGAGAGAGAGAGAGAGAGAGAGAGAGAGAGAGAGAGAGAGAGAGAGAGAGGGCAAGGATTCCATTTTCCGTCATACATACTGTACGCACTGTACATAATGGAAATGCTGTACATGTACATACCCTTGGCAGTGATGGGCAGGGGTGAGTACTCATCCTCCTTGCCCGATGACTCCGCAGACAATTGCTGTCGACTCTTTACTGTAGAAACCAAGCATGCGCCACGGTATAGCATTTAATCAACCCGGGAGCTCTGTTGCTTGGCACGTGCATATTCACACAACATCTGCTTGGTGCAGGCATATTCACACCACACCTGGTTGTTACACAAAGACTGTACAGAGACTACACCACAGTGATCTCCAACGAGTCATTGCCCATCGCGTACATAGATCCATGTCAACCTGCAACCATTTCCCAACTTGGCATAAGAGCCCGGACACAACATCTCACGGTTCATCCACAGCTCACCTCCATTGGACGCCATTACGGAGCAGCGGCAGAAAACCTCGGCGGGTGCCTCATCCTCGTCCTCTCCGTACTTCGACCACACCCAGAAGGCAAACGGGCTGACGTCAACTACGACCGTGTACGGTTCATCCGTGTGGTGAGCGATGACCTCTGCTTGGGGCCAGTCAGTATCGTCAAACGATTCCAGCATCCAGGTACCTACTTCGGACGCAGAGAGAGACGACTTGCATCTCCACATGTTGCCTGTCACACCACCAGGCGGCTTGGGCACTTGCAGGCTGGCGATGAGGCCGCGTGGAGCTTCCTTCTTGGTCACCTTTGAATAGATGGCAATAACATGATTGTCCTGGCCTGGCAGCGTGAACTGGGCAGCGCGCTTATGCACCTCAGTGGTTTCACCAAGCTTCTCACCGTTGGCGTAAACAGACACCTTCGTGCTGGCATCTGCACTCCCGATCCAGAGGGTATCTACGAGGTAGTCAGGTCACAATAAACATAATCAGGTGTGCCGGAACCAGAGCGGTTGATCTCTGGACCAACGTTTGGGGGGGGGGGTGTTTACTGCTGAGGAGGTCGTGTTTACCTGCCATATCCTACACAAAGTATGAAAGGATGCGGTATATGCCGGACCAAGCAAAAACCAGTGTTTCCAGCGGCCCTGATAATAGTCTAACTTACAACACATGTACATGTATATGTACCTGTACGCATATGTCACCTACACTGTCACACCTTGCTTACACATGATTGTACGTTGCAATGACCACGATATGTGAAAACCGAACTTACAGCCAGATTGTGCATGAGTGGGAAAAAAATTACCTCGAATTGTTTTACTTCAGAAGTAACTAGCATCAAGTAGAGCAACGTGGAGCCGGGTACCTGGAGGGAGGAGGCCGTGATGTGCTATGCATGAGCTTCAATGTGCTCTCTGTGTCCCACTACCGGTCCGACTCTCACTGAAACTCTGACATCCATCCAGCCAGTGACCTCTACAGATACACTAGCTCTGTTTTAATATCAGGTATACAGCGCTATCAGCATAATCAGGGATATGCATTTATTTAATTTTTTACTGAATAGTACACAAGCTACTCGTAAGAAGAGGGGAGAGAAGTAGCAGGACAACACAACAATGGGAAGAGTAGGGGCTCCAAGAAGGAACCTGTGCTGGTGAGGCAAGCCAATAACGCCGGCCTGTGGTCTCGGCATTACTTACCTGGGAACTCCGACAGCCAGCCGCGGCAGTAGACACTCTGCTCGTCTTCACCCTCGCCTGAGTCCACCATGTCCGTCCAGATCCACTCTGCATCGCCACTGACCGCCTCCATGGGTAGGTATGATCCCATGCCGTTCCGGGCCAGGCTGACAGCGCCAGGCCAGCTCCAGTCATCATACTTGGGACTGAACCAAGGCAGGTGAGGTGTCAGGGAATCGACACTGGCCGGATCATTGACAACGCACCTCCACGAGCTATCCGTGTAGCTGTACTTCACCGCAGCGGTCACGTGCTTGTCTATCGACATGGCAAAACCGGGCGGAGGCGGTTCTTGATCTTCTCCCAGGGCAATTCTGGATGGAGACCGGCATCAAGTACGGGACTAAATGTGACTACCATGATCATCAACAGTTATTCATCATGACATCACCATAGATTATAATACACATGATTTACACACCGTAGTTTCGCCTATGCATAAAACAGGGTCTTGCAGTTTGACGGTCAAAATGTCGGTCGGAACTTCTTCTCTGGCCGTGACCGATTAGGGGCATCCAAAAATACTGTCACCGGGTGGGTACCATACGTGAGCTGCTTGGAAACAATGGTTGTTCTTAAAAATATAAGGGGGGGGGGGGGGGGGTTGAGTGGGTGAGAGTCCAATGAAATCTTTTCGTGTTCTAAGAATCATGTGACTAATGCAGGCTGAATGCCAATCCAGAGCCTAAACTGAACGCAACTCACTGTCCCAATCGCAGGCGTATGGCCATGAGATGCGACCGGCTTGGCGCTAAGCTTAGTTGTGAGACAGAGCCCATCTCCCAGTCGATTGGGGTGACATCATGCCCGTTGTTGTATACCTCAACATCCAAAGCCGTTGACACCAAGTAGACTAGGTCGGATTCCTCGGTGGGAAGTGACTTCATGACCAGCCCTTGCTGCCTCGTGTCTCCAACTATGATAGTTGGTAGTGCACGTGCGTGCACACACACACACACACGCAAAATAATAATGATTATGTCACTACTGTATCGTGATGACGTCATCTTTGCAGCATCATTAGGTCATAACTTCTCATAAGTATTTCCATTTTCCCCGCGTGATGACCCGCGCCAGGCTGCTTCTTACTGGCGTGTTCTCTTCACAAACTCTGGGTCTGAGCACTGTCACAGAGTGGATGAGTCCCTGGTATGGGCGTGTACACTCAATCACATAATGTGACATAACATGTTATATTAATAAATGTGACTTGAATGTAAATAGAAGCAGGGTGGACACACCCATTCCCACAGCACTGCAAAACCGAACCGATTCCTCTTAAAAAGACAAAAAGGAATCGGTATCATAAAAGGAATCGGTTCGGTTTTTGCAGTGCTGTGGGAATGGGTGTGTCCACCCTACTTCTCTCTTCGGATGGAGCTGCAGGATGCCTCGAAATTACTTCTCACATAAATGTAAATGTACATAAATGTAAATGTACATAAATGTAAATGTACATAAATGTAAATGTACATAAATGTAAATGTACATAAATGTAAATGTAAAACAGAGAGGAGGTTCCAGGCTGCACAATACAGTGCTGAATGCCGGAAGGCAGAGCTAGTTCCAACAAGAATAAGAGGATGATCGCTTAGTGCGTGAAACTCGGAGTAAAAGCACTCAATGTAAATATATTCAATATCATTCCCAACCTTGCTCTGACCCACTGCACACTGTCTGTACGCTTAGAGACAACAGGGCAGACAGGCCCGGCGGAACTGGTTCGGCCATGGCCGGACCAACCTTTTGGCCACCAAAGTGTTTTCAGTACTGCTAAGGAGGTCATGTGTCTACCCTTCATATTATACATAAAATATGAAACTGGGCTAGGGCATGGCCGGATCCGGACCAACCAAAAACAGCTGCCGCCGGTCCTGCCAGACTGATTTCGGATGATGTGGTGTACAAACTAGACTCACGGTGAACTGAGTATCATCAAAGGAGTCTAGCCAAAACTGATCAGGGTCGGAACATACAATCATGACGGTATTAGTGTGTTGAAGGATGCTCTGCCAGTGCCAGCCTTGTCCAATCGTGTAGCATTATTCCTAGACTAATGCTGGCGATGAAGAGTGAAACTGGGGCCCCGGACCCTTCTTGCCCTCTCTCAGACCGCTTGGTAACACGCCATTCATAACTGCGTCTTTTGGAGGGATATCTTATGGGGGGAACACACCAAAGCAGTTCAAAGAAAATCCTCCCATTCCATTCACCTGATTCATCATCGCCTGCAGCACCCACCTCCCCAGCTGCGCACCACGTCAGTGAGAGGCAAGCGACAAAGTGCAGCAGTCGCCGCAAAGCCCTTCCCGACGACATGGCTACGTTCCCTGCGGCCAAGCCGAGACCAACTTCCTGCGATCCAAATGAAACACAAATTACTTCTACCTACTAAGTTTAAGTGTCCGGCGATATGTCGGATCGACATTAGGAGAGAAGATTGGATTTCGAGTAGCGCAGGTCAGACCTACAACACATTGTATAAATGGCCTAGTCCAGCCCTTGGAAACACCATTGAAAACCTCGATCGATCGAAAAAATAACTGTCGCCATGGTGATTCAAGGAAAATGGATAAGTGTATGTACCGTATTGCACGTATTCACGTGCGGGAACACAACCGCGTGACAGAATGTCCCTGACCACACAGTCATACAGACATAGCGTTGAAAATACCAGCACACTGACTACCGTCTATCAACAGCATCAGCAGACTGATGATAGCACAATGCAGCACTGAACTGGATATCACACACGGATATCTGCAGAGTGCAGTGCTGCAACATTGTCATGTTGCCATTAGCAAAGTACTATTCATTATTATACTTGAAACGCTTTCTTATGACTGGGTAGCTATACACATAATCATTGTAGTTCACTGATCAATGATGGCCAATATCATGCATGATACGGTCAAAACTGTTGGGGTTTCTCTATAGCTGCCGGCTCGGATTCTGCTGCTGGACTACTTTGGCAGAGTGTGTACCATGGTGAACTGTAGTCACTACTTGTCTAGTCAGGTCACTCTGGACAAGTACCTGCTGGCTGTAGGCCAGGTTTTGATTTATGAGACTTTAGTTTACAGGAGGCACATGTATTCGGCTGATAATATTGTAAGATTCCAAATTCCTTGAGGCCTGTGCATGGCCGGCTCAGTTGGTCTCCATAACTTGAGGGGGAAATCGCTGCCGCCTTTTGATGTCGATCCTCAATCGGAATTCAACCAGTCCATGATCATGTCAACTGCGAGAAGGTCTTGTTCACTCATTGAGTCTGTTGCCGCCATTCAACCCACTATAATAGTAGACGCACTTTCCATGCAAAGAGGGGCAAGACACAGGTCTCAACCAAGACAGCATGACTCTCCTGTACACAGCTGGTAGAGTGGCAGGACAGTGAGGAGGGAATGAGATTCCGAGTGAACAGAATGAGACAGTATGAAAGCAGCAAAGCAGGCAGCAACAGGCCCGCATCTTCCCACCTGCAGCCTACGGTACAGACATTGCTACTACTACACTGGCTAGAATTCCAAATGCCATTAGAGGAAGAGCACAAACGCTTATACTAACAATACTTCAAGGAAGCGTAACGGAAACGAAAAGTTTGATATCAAGAATCAGAGAACACACTGGGCAAACTCGAGCCATCATCCCACGGTAGTACAAATACTCACAGCGCGCGCACGGCAGGAAAAATCTGAAGTAAAAATAACAGAGCACTGTAAAGACTGGGAATGGAATGCAGGCAAATAAAATCTAAACAGCTGTACGATTAGCACGCAGGGAGGGAGGGCTTGCCGTGGGCAAGCGCAATTCGAAAGAGGAATCAAGTGAGCGAACGAGCTGACAAGCATAAAGAAATAGCAAGTTGGCACCACTGCCTAAAATCACGGGTAAAATGCAGACTGCTCTAATAAATAACGGATCAGGAAAGAAGCAATGACTAGATCATGGTTAAAAACGTAACACTCCAAAAAAGATATGTGTAAAGACAGCATGCACTTGTTCACGAATAGGATTTATGACTTCGTCCAAGAGTCAAGAGATTGATTCAATAGCAGGCTTTGATGTGCAAAAAAACAACAACTCAATAAGAAATATGTTTTGTAAAGGACACTGTTGTGGTTGTGTTCCTGCAGTACCTGGTACCGGTGTGTATGAAAATAGATGTATGGTTAGTGTGCGCAGGTTGCGTGTATGGTTAGTCTGTAAGGACAGTCTGTAAGGACAGTCTGCATGGATAGTCTGTATGATTGGTCTGTATGATTGGTCTGCATGGTTAGTCTGTATGGCTAGTCTGTAAGAATCGGTCGGTGTGGCTAGTCTGTACGGTTGGTCTGTGTGGCTAGTCTGCATGATTGGTCTGTGTGGCTAGTCTGCATGGTTAGGATATGACACTGGAACATTGCTCAACAAGGACAGCTGGCGGGGTGCATATTGCCACTCAAGTACGCCTATAGCGCGACCAGCCGTCCACACATGGCGTCAGCAGCCAACATCAGCACCAGTCTCGTGTGCCAATAGGCTCTCAAGCTGTGATAGCAGTAGCGGCTAGCACATTGCAGTGATAGCGTCCTCCAACACAATGCACTGCAGGCAGTGGGACTGCGGCGTGTAGCTTGTAGTGCCAACACAGAGCACGCAGCCTTGCAATACACAACACTATCAAGTGCAACGGAGACCAATCGACTGACGCTCTCCTGAATCTGGTCATGGAGAGCAACATATTCGATTTAAATGCTAACACCCAGTACTACAGAGAGCTAGGTGAACTTCTGAAGTGAACGCAACATCAAGGTGAACCATCCGGCAAAAGAGATGCCGTCATACCAGGCTCTTTTGCTTGGATGCTGGCACCTGCACCGCTGCCTCCTGGCCTTCATGTAGTCTCAGGATGGCCATCTGATTGTGCAAGACATCCAATGGAGCCGGAGCAGCACTGGCAGACTTCATGACTGGGTCGGTAGAGGAGCGGCCCAGCGTCGGCGACTTCCTTGAAGAGCGGAAAAAGCTGCCCGCCCGGATCTGCTTCTGTTTGGGCTTCTTGCTGGTGGATGGAAGCTGAGAGGTGACATCCGGAGTTGATCCCACACGAGATACAGGATTGCTACCTGCTGTACTGCTGCTGCCACTGCTCATATTCTCAACACTCGTTACGCTGCTGCTACTCATACCAGCAGCAGCAGCAGCTGATGATTCTGATGCAGACGCTGCTCCATTCAAGGATGATGGGTTGCTACCAGTGGATTGTGATGCAGCTACGCCGCCATTCTTGACCTTCTTCCCGGGCTTCAGTTTTGCGAGGCGACGGCGGAGATTGCGAACAGCCGAGCCACCAGACGTTGTGGGTGCCATCTCCTTGTGCTCGTCATGCGACTGTGGAACAGCAGCAGCAGCATCAGCAGCAGCACGCATTGGTGCGGGTGAGGTAGCAGGTGACACGCTGCTAGCTTGGTTAATGCTTGCATCGGGCACATTGCAGCACACGTAATCACTGACGTCCACCCAGTCGGCCAGCGCTGACTCCTCAGGTATGGGCGAGATTTCACAGGGGTTGGAAGCCTGCTTGGTGGCGCCAGGCTTACCAGACGCTGCAGAGCGGGTGGGCAGTTTGGGGCTGGTTGAGGCATTGTGTTCGCTCAGTGGTGTGGGGGAGACTGCCGCGCCGTACGCACCAATGGACCTCTGGTAACACATTGAGCAGAATCCCAGGTGCTGCTTACTCCCATACATGTTGCAGCCGTCCGTACGACAAGGGCCAGATGGCACAGCTGACGGCGAGGAGAAAGATGCAGCAGATGAGGAGGGTGGTGAAGAAACCTCACTCGGATCTGTATCGTCACTTGCGGAAGATCTTTCTGCTGCTGCCGCTGCTCTGGCCGCTGCCAGTTTTGTCTCCTGGAGATCAGATAAAACAGCGATGAAAACACACACATAAACGTTCTTAGAGACAAAAATTGGTCCTTGATGATGTTGGTACAAGTATATGCATGATAATATAGAATGACTGCACGCTTTATCTTACTGGAATAAGCGACGCGGAGACCATAACTTTATTATAGCACTATAGGGCAGACTGACTGCAGACTCAGCAATACGAGAATATTCAACGGATTCTGAACGAGTACCAGTACCGATGGCCCAAACCAACAACTATGCATACGGCCTCAACCAGCAGCCACAACACCTCCGCGACCAGCAACAGCAGCAATAGCTGCAATAGCTGCAAAAGCAGTAACAGCAGCAAGAACAACTACATGGATATGAGCACCAGTAGCCGTATCCGCACTAGCAATGCCAGCTAGGCGGGCTGCAGCAATGTCAATGACAGCGAGTAGCAGCATCACCACCAGCAGTATCTCCACCAGCAGCAGCATCACCAGCAGCAGCATCACCAGCAGCAGCATCACCAGCAGCAGCATCACCAGCAGCAGCATCATCAACAGCAGCAACTTCACCACCAGCACCAGCAGCAACGCTAAAATCGTAGCACCACCAGCAGTATCACCAACAAAGCTACTTGTGACAACAGCAAGACAGCGGTGTTCATAGGAGCTTACCGCCTGCTTAGCTGCAACTGCCTCTGCATACTCCTCTTCCCGGTAGGTGAAGTAGCGGTGCAGCATGCGTTGCAGGTGAGGTGGCTTTATGATCGGTGACATGTTCGCACACAGCACGTGTCTGGGCGCGTCATTCTCGTAAACAACCACCTCCGTCAAGTTCAGGTAGTCGCTGATACGCGTGGGCAAGACTTTCTCCTTGAAGTCGGCGTAACGGACGGCAAAGTCACCATCCAAATTGAGCGCCTCGTAATGACGCCAGCCCCTACCTGGATCAAAGCTGAACATGATCGGCAAGAGCTCGCCATTCTGCCGTTCCAGCGGCAACACCAGGTTCTCCGTGATTGGTGGTTGTGTGTTCGGCTCTGGTGCTGCAAAACAAATTTGAAAACAAAACAAAAACACGCAGAAGAAGAGAAACTGCCAGTTAGCAGAGAAATTTCAAACGCACTCGATGTCAAGCTGCGAAGAATCGAAAACATGCTAATTAATGAGCTTGCCTTGAAAAAAGGTTTTTGAACTAATTGCCGGGGAGCACGTAGAAAGGAATTCACATGGTCCATGGATACAGCAGGTTTGACGTATACTGGTAATGAACGGCAGAGAACGGGAGAAATCTGTACACAATGTTTGTGTGTGTGTGTGTGTGTGTGTGTTCGCACTCGCGTGTGTGTGTGTTCGCACGCGCGTGTGCGCGTGCCTGTGTACATTGCGAGGAGTGGGTTTCATCTACTTGAGAGCAGAGAGCATTCGCAGGCAAAAAGGATGGACGACTCACACTACCCTGGCTGGGTCCGAAAACCCATGACTGAACTGAGAGGAAAGTTGAACACGGCATCATGCAGCACCCCCACAACTCACGTGAGAAGGTTTTGAGCAACTCCACAGAAGTCGGAGCCCACAGTGACAGCACGTCCAGATTACGGTCGATTGCTGCTAACGCAGCAAAGTGAAGCGAGTCGAAAGCCAGCACCAGCGGTACCTTGGTGAAACAACGGTCCGGGCGAATCAGCAGCGGCAGATATATACCACTGAATGGTATAGGTGCTATCCTCTCGCCAAACGCATTCATCAAATACTTGTCAGCGACGACGATGATAGGACGACGCAGCACGTGAGCCAGCGTGAAGACGTGAACCTCTTCTAAACTGCTGTACACAGGGCCTTGATCGCTTGCAGCTTCTGCCAGCACATACACACCAACACAAACACACAGACTGCATGCATGTAGATACAGTAAAACCTGTGACTACCGACCACCCCTTGGTGCCAGCAAAAGCGGTCTTTAGTAGCAGGTGGTCTTTAGTTAGAGGTTTGCACCATGCGACCATATATGGATCCCAGTACAAGTATATGATATGCATATCAAAATGCAGCTAATACAATTCCCCAGGACTTGCGCAATGCCATTCTTATTTCCGGTCAAACAACACTTGGAGAGAAAGATGGAGAGATGAATTGAAGAGAGACAAAAAAGAGAGAGAAGATTAAATTTTTTGCAGACATCAAATTCAGCTGCTACTTCTGAAGCCAGGAGTCAAACGTTCCCTGTGGAAGTTTCGTTTTGCGCTGGGCCTCAAATTTGTTCATCCGATCAATCGTACCGACTATCCTTGTTGTGACTTCTCGATTGTTCGAACGCGGTCCTTCAGCATCAGGACCTTGCGGTGCTGCTTTGTTTCTGGATTCCTTGACGCCATCGCCGATTCATTTATATGACTGGGGTGACAGAGCCGCTCAGTCTTCGTTTCTCCTCCGAGTAGTAACATCGAGCAGAGAGCGCTTTCGATGCGCTCTCAGAGACGTTTCCTATCATGTTTATTCTTGACAGCGCTTGAATTCTGACAGGTGTAGTGCAGTCCACGCCGACTCCACAGTCATAATGGCCTGCGTTCATTTGTTCAGCTGTAGTACCGAAAGATTCCTTTCAGGACCATGGAAAATCAGCAAAATTTCAAGAAGGAGCTTCGAGCAACATTTGATTTCCTACATTGCGGTCGCTAGTTACGGGTCAAAAATCGTCTTTGGGACAAGAAAAGGCGGTCGCTGGTCGCGTTCAGCAGGTAGTCGCTAGTCACAGTGCATTTTGAATGTGAGACCGTCCGTGCCTGGCCAAGTGGTCGGTAGTACCAGGCTGGTCGCTAGTCACGGTGGTCTTTAGTTACAGGTTTTCCTGTACATACCAACACAAATAAAAATAGCTATGCAGATACATACCAACACAAACAAACAGCTATGGAGGGTAAACTTGTAAAAAGGAGAAGAAGTGGGAAGATGAGAACTACATGTACCTTGGATAAGCTGCAATAGCGGAAGACGGGTCATTTCAGCGATTTTAGAATTGATGCACAGTACAGTGCTCTCTAGCCCGTTGAAGACCAAGACAGGTGTGTGAACAGGTAGGGAAAGAGTGCTTTCGATAAGCTTGAGCCTAGCCAACTGGAAATTCGTACTCCTCAGTCCAGCACGTACTGTGTCGTTTTCTGAACTACATTTCCAGCCGCTAAAAAAATACAGCAACACAGAAGAGTAGCTTACCGGCCTGTCCCCTCAGTTCGGCACTAGACGCAATGGCGGTGACTTCTGACCACTCGCGTTCCCATTCGGCACTGGTGTACACCAGACAGGTGTTGTTGTTGGCATTCTTCCACGAGATGTCCCATGCCCACCGGCGGCAGATGCTATTGGAAATTGCACGCGTTGACGAGTTCTTTCCTGCACACACACACACACACACACACACACACACACACACACACACACACCACACACAAGCACACACACAACAAGAAAAATTGATGCCCACTACAGCAAGACGAGGCATGTGACAAAACAATTCACCAAATACATCGTGTGTAATGGTGTCTGGCTGGAAAGGAAGACATTTAGAATGTGTTAACACAGACATTCAATGGTTCTCATGTCATACAATATCTATTTGTGAAATGTCAGCGCGCATACCGTCAACCATGCCAGAGCCAACAGAGCAAAAGTATGATGTCATGAGGCCCCACGGTGCATGGATCAGTACATTTATTGTGCCATGATATATGAAATCATACGGAATGATGTCATCATGAATTTCCTTCAGTAACCCATTGCCGTCGTTGCCTACCTGTCAGCAGATTCTCCACATCTGTCCGAAGACGTAGCAAGCGGTCATGAAAGCCCCACATGCCCAGCGATGCAGCATGAAGTAGACAATTGCCATCTCCGCTGGTACGCAGTGGAAACAAGCGACTTGCCGGAAATTTGGCAGAAAGCCAGTTCAACGAACCTACATGCACATGTTATACAGCATAGAGAGAGAGAGAGAGAGAGAGAGAGAGAGAGAGAGAGAGAGAGAGAGAGAGAGAGAGAGAGAGAGAGAGAGAGAGAGAGAGGGGGGGGGGGGGGGGGATTAGCTATAACTCCAGAGACTCTCTAGGCGATCAATGTGTAACAGATGATTGAGTGTAAGGACCTCAACGAACATGATGCAGGAAAGAAGTGGAGAGGATTTCACGTCCAGTTTGACACACACCAGTGACATTATACACATGCGTCTGAACTAAGCATACAGAGTCATGATGCAGGAAGAAGGGAGCTGAGGCATACTCACACTGGCGCCAAAATGAGGTCTATGTATGCTGTATTACAACGGATGGCTTACCAGACGACTCCAATGCCGATAACATCATTTTGTCCAATAGCTCTTCCTCTATGAACTCCACAAAGACATTCGGCAGAGATCGAAAGTCTGGCAGCATCATGGTCATATTGGAGAACTCAAGTTTATTGGTTGACGACTGTGGCTGCTGCTCGGTGCAGTCCGCATCTGGCTTGGACTGGCCAGGTGCCGGATTAGACAGGGACAGGCGCCGCTCAATGTCGGTTACAATGCGTGTGCCAGTCTCTAGCTTGGCACTAACCGCCGACACAATGCTCTGGTTAAACGTTGAAAGGGAGCGTAGTCTACGCTCCTGCAATCTATTAGCATGTGCATCTCTGGACTCGCCGCCCGCAGATGAGTTAGAGCCAGATTTAGCAGCATACTCAGGAGATTTCATCCGCTCCTCAACAGGTACTAAATTCCAATACGTCTCCAAACCAGCACTGACATCCCAGTTGGAAGCATCTAATATGTCCCTCGCCAAGCCAGGTTCCGCTCCAGAACGCTGGACAAATGTACTCAGGATGGAATCTCTGCTAGCCATATCAACCAGAGTGATCGACACACTTGCACTCCCACAGGTTATACGGCCGGGTGGGCAGCATAGATGCTAGGAGTCTCCATTAGCAAATAATTGCGAAATCCATGATGTTTACCCGTCCATGCCAAAAGGCCTTTCATGTCAACGGCGAAAACAGAGGCAAGGGTTACGATTACAAACATGGGTTGAGTTCAACAAATGCATGGAGCTAAATCTAAATAATTAGCTTGCCAGGCATACACGGACTGACCATCAGGAGTAGTTGTTGTGCAGGACCCCTGCAAACTGAAATTCGTCCTCAGATCATGAGAATAGTTTGTAACTGTGAGCTGTCAGAATGAGAACTACAATGCAATTTCCTCCTCTCACATAATCATGTCATGATAATCCAAGCTCAACAACTCAAAAATCAAACGCAGCCCTGATCAGAATGAGAATTAAAAAAAGGAAGTCCAGAAACTGAGAAAGCCGCCGCCGGCGTCGCCGACGCGTCATGTGATCATGGCGATCATAGCTATCAGAAAAAGCAAGATAGATTAGTTTATGTACGACTCGTAGGTCTACTCTTGGAAAAAGTGATAGGATCGGAGCCGGACCGGGAGGTATATTATGCTCGGCAGGCCGCGAAAGAGAGCCCGTTACCTGGACCCCTACTCGCGCGGGTAGAGCGAAACTGAGCACCCTGGGATGCGAGCAGCTTTTTAGTACTCCCGGGTCCAAAATCTCACCACCAGGCCGGGATGATCAAAACGTCTGCCGGGTCTGCAGCCTACAAACGTGGATCTGCCGACACTGTGCTGTCGACGACATGTCCGGCAAGGCACCTCCTTGCGTGAAAGCAAGGAACGCTTTTTTTTTAGAAAGGAAGCTTCTTCTCCAAAATTAAAAATTTTTGAAAATTATTCCTTCTGAAAATATCATCGCGTTCTTGTCGTTTGTAATCTTGACCTCGAAGCTGACTGCTGAATGCGATTAGGAAAGAAGATTCCTGAAGATACACCAGACTGATTCTGGCAAGCCGTCTGTCATCTAGATATGCAGTTGTTCGTCATGCATGGTCAGCAATCTTCCTCGTTCGTCCTTTCGTTTTCCTGACCACGATGATGACAAGCAGCTCTCATGCTCAGGTTGGTGCTGTACTTGTATGTCTGGGCACACAACACATCTGAGATTCACCCACTGACGTTATCGAACTGAAGAATGCAGCAAGGGTTCCTCGGATTCTCTTGATTTCGGAACAAATTTCCTTCACTTTCACCCTCTCAGTCTCTTCCCCATGCGCCTCCATGCATGCACAATCGAGTTTGCATTTCAAATGTTGTTTTTACTTTGGCAGTGCGTTCGATAACGTTAGGACAGTCTAAGTTAGGTGTTCTTCTCTTCAGGCTTATTGGACGTGTACAAATTCTAAAAAAATAGCTTCCATATGCTAAACGCAGATCCCTGTGAATACGGTTCTGCTGGGCAATGATGTTTACACCAATCTACACTCTATGCTGTCACAGCATCCACAACTGATCCTCTCTCTGTGAATTAACTATTTGATAAAGCCAATCTTTAAATCGCTGTTGCATAGGATCTCGGGTGGGAAGAAGCGATGAATCGATACATGGCATTGTGAAGAAAAGAAGAACAAATTCACATTGCACGTGAGACTCGGTTAGAAAGACTGAGTTTCTGCATTCATAAGAATGTCACACCCCGGGGATCATGATAAAGAAAACATATGTCGTGAAAATGACTGAAAGAACCAAAGAAGTATTTGATCTTCCAGCCAGCTTAGCCTGGTACTACCATACTAGCAGTGCTACCAAGTACCAGCCCTCCATATTTTCTGTATTTGTACGGAAAATCACTCCTTGTGCGCACTACAGAAATTGAGGAAATGGTATAGAAAATCGGAGAGGATCAATCAGCTGTGTAGAAGCATTGCAAGTGTAAGCTGAGTGATGAATAGTCTTGTACCAAAGCGAGTGCATGCCGTACCACAACAACATGTACATGTAGCACAAAAATAATAATGTCGTGAGTGCAAGTCACACATGTTTTACACTACCAAATGCAGCCACCGACATGCATGTGCGTGTCAAAAAACATTACAGTGCAAGTATGCATGCAATGTACACGGCAGTACGCAAAACACTGCAAGATACGGAAAATCAGAAGTCTGAGTACGCAAAACAGACTCAATTGGTGGGCAGCTCTGTACTGGCCTGTACGGAGGGAGTGAATCTCAATGTGTGCAATGCACGCACTTTGGCCGACAGTGAAAACTATGCAAGTCGTGTTGGTTTGCAGGATGAATGTGAGTCCTTTAAGACAAGCGCCTTAGTGGAGTAGCCCACCGAAAGAAGAGTACTTGACACCGCGAAGTGGAGTCTGCGCATACAACAGTGAGGGGGTAAAATTAGCTATGACTGATTCTGCATGTGTTCTGCATGTGTGTCACATTACACTAGCAGATAGGCACACCTGTTGTTCCAAAAAGATGCTTATGTCAGTGTCTGAATATGTCGTGTACCAGGTAATATTGTTGCCAGGATCTCACGGTGAGAGTCAGACTTGAATATGGTATCAATAGATTATCAATATCATACATCACCATGTACCACCCAAAGTATAATAGCCGAAGGACCCGTTTGTGTGGTGGTGTATGATTTCGTGAGCAAGATGAAGTGGCTACAGATGTGTCTTATATAACACCCTAAGAAAAGATCATCAATTCTGGGGAAAGTGATTCTGGTAGCATGTTGTATCCAGTGTGGCATGACAAAGACTCCCTCGATTTAGCCTGTGGAGAATCCGTAAATACATAAATACAATACATACAGGCATCGCAACCTTCGGATTATATGCTCTTTTGCTTGCCTCCTGGAGTGTGGTTGTACCTTGGTTCACTGTATTAGAATAATAGTAGACTTTGTTTTTCGAATTCGTTTCTATAACATTAGGTTTCTTTCTGTTGCTGCTATGTCTTTTCATGTGTTTTACAGGATTGCCATCTGTTGATGAATACCACTCTGAGGCACTCTCACGAGCGAAGGTGTTTGAAAATCCATGTCGGAATGATGGTCATGTTGGCCTAAAGGTGCATTACATTGCCGATACTCGCCACCTCCACCCTGGAACATGTTCAATTTCTGTTTCTCGTATGGAAGGACCGAACAGGTTGTTTTCCTGTCTCAGTGGACCACTCAAGACTGAACAGCACTGATGGAAGAAGATTTGCCGTGAATCTCGTTCACATAATCAGCCTGTTTAATTGCTGTACTGAGGTGACTGCTTCATAACAATGACCATGCAGCATTAATTTTGGATAGTATTGCAGTGCCCCTAAAATTGGAGAATATCGAATTTCTCTGATAGCATTGTGATTCATTTGTGAATAAACATCACTACTCTTTTTGAGTAGCATAGCAATGACAGAGTTGGTTTAATGTATGACAAAATGGAGCCGCTTTTTAACTTAAACCTGTACTATAATCAGTACCGCCGGAAGCAGTTTTTGATTGGTCCGGTAGTTTCATGGCGGGTACACACGTCCTCCACGGTAGGAAACGTTTGTTGGTGGCCAACAAGTTGGTCTGGTGATAACCTGACCAACCAGACCGGCGGGCCTGATAATTGTGGGGCTCATGAGCAGCTCAAGTACTTAGTATGGTTTTGGACATGTCCCCAGTTAACCAATGAGAATAACCGGAAAACAAGGGGGGCTTTAGATACCGGGCTGACTTAACAAGAGGCAGGATAAGCGCGTTACGGGTTGAGCTTGTCGAAAACCAATTGTACTTCATTATGTGTGAAGGGGTTTTATGAAGAAATATTTTATGAACCAGTGTACAGAGATGGTGCTTATGACGAAAGGAGAGAGGAGAAGTGCGTGAAAGTCGATAAAGGGCATCCGAAGGAACACATCGATCCTTGTTGTAAAGAATATTAAGTATAAATCTATGGTTGAAACCTACTTCCCCAAGCGTTCTCTGTTAAGTATAAATCTATGGTTGAACCCGACTTCCCCAAGCGTTCTCTGAGGGGACCGAGGTCTACTCTATCAGTTCATGTATTCTGTGAAGTGACATGACCATTCGTGGGGACCTTGCTCATAACTGCAAAAGTCCTCGTCTGATTTTTCCGCATCAATTGAACGTTATACATGTGCATGTAGTGAAAGCCACATGCAAAAGGCTGTTCCATGGCACTCATCTGCCACCAAGCTCTGGGTTCATTGGCTGAAAATATTCTTCGGCACAGTAAAGTCGTGCGCCCAAGAACGTGGAAGCCTACAGAACATCCAACCTGGAATACTAAGAACACCACAGCCCAAAATTAAGAATTGCGGTGTAGGTTTGTGCTGTTGTCAAACACCGGGATTGTTACGTTGCACATGTATCTGAGCTTTACCACTACATACACGTCTGTCTTTACACAATTACCAATCTGCAGACAGCATGCTGTTTCGTCCTTTAGTTACTAATGGACTCATCAATGCAGCACAGAGAAAATGAGGCAGGTGAATGTCCTAGGCTAGAGAGCATCAAATACAGGTATAGAATCATGCCTTGCAGATCTCGTTACGGCCCCTTCGATGCATGTCTGAACATTAGATGGCTGTGTAGCTTCAGTTATCTCAGAATATGTACTATTTATCCAGCAGCAACAACGTTGGTCACACAACTATTCACTATAATGAGTATGCGTTGGAACACTTTACCTCGAGTCATACTATAGCAGTGTATGCCATGCATGGGTTTACCTCACACACTGAATTTCATAATTTGACATCCAAATCACAGAAGAGTGGTGTTCCAAACTTTACGTAATTGCACTCCATGTCCTGCGAGCTACAGTAGAATACTTCAATAGAAAATTTCTTATAGCACGTTCTTAGAAACAAATCGTATAGGTTCGAGGCTGTCAACCCAGAAATTTGTGATTTCACAGCCATAGATGTTACCAGTCAGGTCACTGTATACAGTAGGTATGCAGAAGAAAATACTAGTAACTCTTTGTGGAAGAGCTGTGCCAAAATGTGTACAGTACAGTAAATTAATAAAAAATGAGAAAAGCAGTGACAAGGCTGTGCATGATGTAGATCTACTCGTACCAGTAAGTACAGTGCACCAGTGAAATTGTTGGTGTAGTACCGGTATACTACTATAATTATGGCATGGCCCATGCCACTACAATCTATTTGCAGTGGGCCGCAGTAGGCCAGTGCAACAGAAAGCATTTCAGAAGCTGTGTGCAATGTTAACATCTATGACATACAAGTAAACTGCCATATAGCACAATCGATTACTCTCAGCCCACATAAGTACAATGTAGGCCAATCAGTAGTATAGATACATAGAGCACACTCTACATCATACATAGTCGGCACCAAATCTATGTTGTCGATGTACTTTGCAATGATGACATGATGGCAAGCGTGCTTGATTCATCATAATATTGCCTTGTACTTGGTTGGAAGTTAGTTGTAAGTTCAGTGGTCGAGGTAAGCAGAGCTGCTCCAGCTTTCAGAATCCTGCATGAAAAAGGCAGAAAGCAAATGTAGGTATAATAGTAGCAAGCTGATGTAAAGAGCCTGTCTTTCAATGCAATAATTCTATCCACTGCATGGACAGACCTGGTGCTTCATTCACCTCTGTTTCTTGCTTTCTCAGAAAACCTACTTCCTCCTTCAGCCATCTAGCTCATGATATACATTAATTTTTCTTTATGCCTTTTCAGCCGTGGTCGACTTTCGCCCCTCCTGTTTGATTGGCAATTGCAGTCAACCTGGGGAATACTGACCCTCGATTGTGAATGAGAAAAGTGTCGCTATTCGCATTGTTGTTACTCGTGAGGTTGGAAGTATGCAATCAAATGTTCACTAGATCTGAAGATTGTGTCGTTATTTGCGAGTTGTTTTGTAAACCCGAGGTAGATTATTCACAAGGTTGATTGTACATGCTATGGGATGTACAATAACTAACCAAACAATAATGGTGTAACAATGATTTGAGTCCATATCCAATTGGATGAACCTAGAGTGCATGATCCATTCCAGAAAGGCGACTTCAGTGAGTCTTGAATTGTCAGCAGCATCATACTTCCATCGAGCTTTTTTTCTTTTTCGAAACGACCCTCTCTTTTCAATTCGAACGAAGGTCAACATACGATTATGGCAGGCATGCACGCACTGATCTTCACTGTATACATGTGCATGTATACTGTACTGTAGTCTGTGCAGTCAACTAGTCGTGTTCCACTTGGCTTACGGTAAGTATCACTACAAGTGCATAGTAGCCCCCCCCCCCCCCACCCCGGGGAGTGCGCGTGAACGGCAACTGTGAACTGGTAAAAGAATTATTCGACACCTTCGTTCGTTTCGATGGAGAAGGTTCATCTGGCAAATTGAGGCCTTCGTTTCACTCCTAGCCCCAGGAGCGAAATTTTCACTCCTTGGCTGCCTGTTTGAGCCGTCCTTGTGGAAGGGTTGATTTATGCATGCCCGCATATACATGTAGACCTTATTCAATAAACGTCACAATCACGTGAACCAGGGTCCCGGGAACCAGGGAGCGGCAAGAGACCTGCACTCAGTGCACAGTGGACTCGGCGTGGGAACATAGGAGTAGAAAAATACCGGTATTTTACTACTCCCTTGTACGAACTGGGCCTTTCTTGCCACTCGTTTCACGTACGCGTGCCCCAGCTTACAACAAATCCCTGGAGGCGAGTCCAAAAATCACGTTATCGAATAAGGTCTATAGAAACACAGATCACGTAGAACTACCCCATCCGGGGTCACAACTCACAACGTTTTGGGTACTTAGGTCTCATGTCGTCTCCCCAGGTGCTATGAATCCCTGATGCACATGTATCTACATATACAATGTAACCGTAACTCTACCAATATTGCGGACGATGACCCTCCCCCCCCCCCCCCCCCGGCAAACAGAAAGTCGCTATGTCCTGGCCGAGTTTATCTTTAAATTAAATGGTTTTCTCGGTTGGGATTTCATACCTGACAACCATCCCGATTTGGCCGGGACCGTCCCGATATCGAGGGCGGTAATAGGCACCCAAAAGTGCACTAGTTCCATGCCTCACCGCGAGCTTCTTTTGTATACATTTTCATGCCTAGGTATGTCATTGGATCTCAGGTTTGCAAAGGTTGGCAGGTATGGGATTTGTAGAGTGACCAGTTTTGACTATTGCCACCTGCTGTGCAGAAGTGTCATTCCTACATCCTGGCTGCAAACGTACCCCCCCCCCCCCCCCCCCCCACACACACACACCACCACCAACAATGTTCGATCCTATTTACAGGACCTCACTCTATATGAAAGTGTAGCAGAGGCACTGCCAAAGTATAAAAAACAGCAATTGAAATGCAAGCTGCATTGTGCATGCATGGAGGGCATGGGGAAGAGACTGAGAGGGTGAAAGTGAAGGAAATTTGTTCCGAAATCAAGAGAATCCGAGGAACCCTTGCTGCATTCTTCAGTTCGATAACGTCAGTGGGTGAATCTCAGATGTGTTGTGTGCCCAGACATACAAGTACAGCACTAACCTGAGCATGAGAGCTGCTTGTCATCATCGTGGTCAGGAAAACGAAAGGACGAACGAGGAAGATTGCTGACCATGCATGACGAACAACTGCATATCTAGACGACAGACGGCTTGCCAGAATCAGTCTGGTGTATCTTCAGGAATCTTCTTTCCTAATCGCATTCAGCAGTCAGCTTCGAGGTCAAGAACGCGATGATATTTTCAGAAGGAATAATTTTCAAAAATTTTAAATTTTGGAGAAGAAGCTTCCTTTCTAAAAAAAAAGCGTTCCTTGCTTTCACGCAAGGAGGTGCCTTGCCGGACATGTCGTCGACAGCACAGTGTCGGCAGATCCACGTTTGTAGGCTGCAGACCCGGCAGACGTTTTGATCATCCCGGCCTGGTGGTGAGATTTTGGACCCGGGAGTACTAAAAAGCTGCTCGCATCCCAGGGTGCTCAGTTTCGCTCTACCCGCGCGAGTAGGGGTCCAGGTAACGGGCTCTCTTTCGCGGCCTGCCGAGCATAATATACCTCGGACCGGAGCGATCGACGCTGAATGAGCGGCGCTAGCACTGGGTACACTAGGCCTAGGGTCGACCGGTCTGCAGTATGATTGTAGTATTTGTACGTAGACCTACTGTACTACAATTTTTTTGTACGAGTAGACCTAGCAGCTCTGACTTTTGCACCAGCCTTGCTTGTACTTGTACTGTAGTGTAGATGATCTACGGTATATGTACAGTGTCACTGTGTGTAGTTCTATGCACTTCACTTGCAACTTTTTGATGACCATTTTGTTCCTGTTCGACCCTCTTTGAAGTTGTACATTGCTCGTATTATCGTGTGAAGTATTGAGGTAACGAACTAAAAAAATCAAAAGCGGAACAAACAACAAAACTAGCCACTAGGCCCTGGGCCCCTGGCGGATAATGCTGGCAGAAAAATGGGCAGAATTTGGTACTCTAGTACTTTTCTGGTACATATACCGGTATTTTTCATGCATGTTTGGTATGTGGATAAAGAAAATGGAGAAGGAAGTTGTAGGGCTGTGTTCCCAATAAAAAATTAAAAAATAAAAAATAAAGTGCCTGCCATAAGATTTGTATGGTTCTGCCAATTAAATTTCTCCGGCTGCTTTTCGAGCAGAATCTGTCAATCGAGCATTAGCCGCCAATACTGCTTTCCCCAAATCGGCCAGCCGAGAAGACCTTAAGCCTTGAGTCTGTGGGGATTGCCCTATCAAAATATGAATAAATAAATAATAACAAAAAAGTGAGAACGAATGATAATAATAACAATAATAAACAAGAAGGTGACAAAACACATTTAGGCACAAGTGGCAACAACGTTGCCGCACTACACAACAGAACATTATTTGAACAATTTTAGGGTAATAACACTATCTTTCTGGACACACAAATTCGGCTTATGAATGCGCTGACAAACAGCTTCCAAAACTTGTAACTGCAAAAGATAACCATGACGAGCACGGCACAAAACAGAAAAACAGGAATCAGAATAAGTACGACAACAGTCAGTACTAGAAACCAAATGATTGTATACTGAAGACTTGTTATTACGAGACGGACGCACACAATCTCGACTCACGCGCACACCCTCACACTCACTCTCACCCTCACTCAGCTCACCTTCTCCCTCACTGTCGGAATCAGAACCTGCTCCGTCATCCCCCGCGGTTTGACTCTCCTCCTCACTTGCATCGTCCTGCGTCTCACCTTCACCACCCACGCCAACCCTGAATGCCGTTGCCTTCACGTCAGTCGTCGTCCTTTCCGATTGTTTCCTTTGTATTTTTACCGTGAATTCATAGGTCCGGTTGTAATCTGCTGTAGATCTCCGTGGTCTGTCATTTGCTGCTTTGTTTTGTGGATTAGTTGTTGTTGTTGTTGGATGTGAAGCTGGTGTTGTTGTTGGATGTGAAGCTGGTGTTGTTGTTGCAGCCATGGTTGTTGGTCTTTCTGTTGAATCCAGCTCTATTTCCGGTGGGACAAATCGACCGCCGCGGGTGCTCCCCACCAACACAGACCTCAAGGGAGGATACAAAGGAAACAATCGGAAAGGACGACGACTGACGTGAAGGCAACGGCATCCAGGGTTGGCGTGGGTGGTGAAGGTGAGACGCAGGACGATGCAAGTGAGCATGTTGTCTGAAACAATCCACTGAGAAGGTTGATTTGCAACGTCAAGTCTCCGGACGAAGCGGACGGGTTCAGATGCACGATTTTCGGAACTGGACCTAGCCAGCTTCATGCATGACACCGTTGTCGACCGGCAATTAAATTCACTCTACCCAGAGAAGTTAAAGGGGAAGTGCATCGATTTTTCAAGTAGGGCTCAGATGAAAGACAATTGGATATCGGTTCCGATGGTATATCTCTCGCTTGCGTACGGCAAGGGAAACTTGCCATATCGCCGATTTCCTGATCCCGTTTCCATGGCGACTACAGGTGATGACGCACATTCTGCTTAGCTCCGTGAGAGAGAAGGTCGATCACTGCAGAATTGTGTCATTTTCAGTTGTTTTCTTGTATTCACGAAGTGAAAGAAGTACTGTGTTCAATGCTGTTAGTGCCGTGAACTGTTTATTAGTAGTCCTCTCCGTTGTGCACTGGGACGTGACACCGACAGGGGAAAGCTGGAGTGCGGAGACGTTAGCTGGCAAGCGAAAATCGTGACGAACCAAGTGCTGAAATCTTGGTTGGGACAAATCAAACGTTCAGCATTTACCTCAACCAAGGACCATGCCGTTTGCTCTTTCCACTTCCTGAAGATGGATGCGCTGCCTGCTGGAGACTCTCCTATCTCTCGTAACATCTTCTGAAGCCAGGTGAGACGACGAGTAGCGGAGATTAGCGAACGAAATAATGTCGTATGTTTTGACATTTTTGCTGAACATTTCTCAGGAGAGATGGCGAATACCAAGCATCTTCTCCTAGTCTAGAGAAACCATTTCGTAGGTTACATTCTGCCTAGGGAAATGGCTGGGGAGGACACACTTGGAGGAGAACGAAGTAAGTGATCTTGTTTATGTTGTTCTTTGGTATTGCAATCTTATGTTTGACGAACATACGGCATGGTGCATAGTTGGTCGTTGAGTGCCTGCATGTGCATGTATAAGTGTGTGCTGATAAACACTTCCTATGCAAGAATCTGACACTCATGCTCTCTTTCTTTCTTGCAGTATGTGCGCACGTGTGTGTGTGTGTGTGTGTGTGTGAGTGAGTGTGTGTGTGTGAGTGAGTGTGTGTGTGTGTGTGTGAGAGAGAGAGAGAGAGAGAGAGAGAGAGGGAGAGAGTGTGGGCAGGAGCAGCGTGGAGCATGCCAGTGTGATCGCTGTGGCCGTTGCTTTCTTAGCTGTGGCGTTCTTGCCCGTCACAAGTGTGTGGCTCAGCCCCCAACGACAGTGGAGCCGTGTTGTGGTGAATACTGTGTGTCCCGCGACCGCTGCTTCCGTTCGGTCCAGGGCAGGAATAGACACCGCTGCTGAAGCTCTCCCCTGCCGTACGTCAGTCTCGTGGCAGATGACCCGAACTCTCATTTTGTGTGTGTGTGTGTGTGTGTGTGTGTGTGTGTGTGTGTGTGTGTGTGTGTGTGTGTGTGTGTGTGGTGTATGTATGTATGTGTGTTGCTCCCTACATAGACAAACTCTTGTTTTTGTGTCCCGGGCGCCATGGGGCGGCGTTCTCACATTCTCTCTCCACTGCCCCTCCGGGCCCACGTGGCTGTGACTCGACAGGGCAGGGCAAGTGTGTGTATGGCGCATGGTGTGTGCTGGCTTGTCTGTATAAATATGTTGGACAGGAATTTGTTCACCCACAACGGTGACGGAAAACCATGCTAGGTGTTGCTGGAAGTTATGGGGTCTGCGAGCAGTTACAATAACTTACGTCATGTCACAACAAAGAACGGTGCAGTGGTTGACCCTCATGTAAACATGATGGTGATGGTACCTCACCTAAGCTACCCATGAAGCTAGAAAGAACATCAGGTCAACAGAATTGTACCAGAGGAAAGCATCTATTGCCCGAACTTCTTCATATGAAATGAACAATACCCTTCTCCATAGAGACAACATGCAGATGAAGTGTATGGACAAATAATATAATTATAAATAGGCCATTCACTGAGGGCATGGAATGATCTCTACGTGTAGATTGGATAGACACATGCACGTCTGCAAGGAAAGCATTTGTTCATGGGTTAGTTCATGGGCTGATTGAGTTCACATGGACTAAGTTCATATCATGCCATCTCTCCTGAGCAGCAAAATTTCAAAACATACGACATTATTTCGTTCGCTAATCTCCGCTACTCGTCGTCTCACCTGGCTTCAGAAGATGTTACGAGAGATAGGAGAGTCTCCAGCAGGCAGCGCATCCATCTTCAGGAAGTGGAAAGAGCAAACGGCATGGTCCTTGGTTGAGGTAAATGCTGAACGTTTGATTTGTCCCAACCAAGATTTCAGCACTTGGTTCGTCACGATTTTCGCTTGCCAGCTAACGTCTCCGCACTCCAGCTTTCCCCTGTCGGTGTCACGTCCCAGTGCACAACGGAGAGGACTACTAATAAACAGTTCACGGCACTAACAGCATTGAACACAGTACTTCTTTCACTTCGTGAATACAAGAAAACAACTGAAAATGACACAATTCTGCAGTGATCGACCTTCTCTCTCACGGAGCTAAGCAGAATGTGCGTCATCACCTGTAGTCGCCATGGAAACGGGATCAGGAAATCGGCGATATGGCAAGTTTCCCTTGCCGTACGCAAGCGAGAGATATACCATCGGAACCGATATCCAATTGTCTTTCATCTGAGCCCTACTTGAAAAATCGATGCACTTCCCCTTTAAGGACCTGACCTCACTCCGCCTGTTTAAGATCCGTGCCGCCCCTTATTTACTACGACATGCATAGCTCATTATCCACATGTCCTTTGCGTCTCTGTGTTTTTCACTGTTTTTATTTGACATTATCTTTCTCTTTCTTTACGGAGTTGTTGCTGTTCATTTTGCTACTCTTTCTTTTTCCCTCCCCTTACTTTTATTTATCGCCGTGGTTGGCAATCACCCACTCTCTTTAACATTGGCCGGTGTTTCCACCGAGTCTTGAGATGTTGTAATAAATATACAATAATTGTATATTTATTACAACATCTGTTGTGGCAGCTTGTAATGGCAGCTTGTAATGCCAATTTTGCATGCGAAATGGTTATAATGCCAGCATTATGCCACCTGGAAAAAAGGGACTATAATGCCAGCCATAATGCTAGCATTACCCGCCCATGCCTACTTGTACCGGTAGTACTACAGTATAGTGCGTTGAGGTTGTGTGACTCGTGTCCTTTGACCTTCTCTCCAACAAACATTAGCCAGTAGGAAGACCGTCACTGGTAAAATACTACACTACAACGTACAGTTGTGGCTAGTTCCATCTAGCAGAGCTGTATTTCCAATATCTCACCAACTTTGAAGCCAATGTGCCAACAATTCTTTTAGCCGATTTTCCAATATATTCCAATTTTGCAGCCGATTTTCCAACAATCAGCTGATTTTGCAGCCGAACCTGATGTATTTTTGAGCTAGGCGAAAAGCCGAATAGGCGAAAAAACGGGCCGATTTGGGGAAAGCCTAGCCGCCAAGGCCAAAGGGCTAGTTGTGGCAGCAAGAAAAAACAACCGCAGCTCTTGAGCCTTTCGTAAAATCATACTACAGTACTAAAAAGGAGTGTGGCTCATAAACCCAGAGATACTCTCGAAAGGCAACTAACTGTCTTGAACCATACTCAGATTTACTTCGATGACCATTCAGAAAAATACCAGCATGGCACAAGCAGAACTCTGGAAAAACAACAACTGTGCCTACGCTCCAATGAACTACAAGTATATAGCAAGAGCGGCGGCCACATCTAACACCTTGCCTCTACACCAACACTTACTCAGCACATACATGTAGATAAGAAGAGCGCGTGATGACGAATAAGGTGCTAAGTGTTAGCGTAGGAACAAGGCGCCAGACGTGGCGCGTACAGGCAACGATTTAGCAGAGCATGGAGAGGAAAACTGTTCAGCAACATTCAAAGAAGCAAAACGAGAACGAATAATACTTCAATTGAGGCTATCTAAAACCTATGTATTTGTTTACCGCTGCCTGAATGGACTTGCTAGTCCTCTTCTGCGAGACCGCTTTACCTTGCGCGCCCATGGTGCTCGCACTGCAGCCACCACCCGTGGCCAAGTCTCTGCTGCTCTTGTTCTGCCCCCCGCTAACACCCGATATGGCTTTAGTGCAATTTCTTATTTGGGCGCTAGTAGTATAGGGGGAGGGGGTTCTGGCTCACCTGGCGGTGAGCCAAAATCGACTTTCTCGATCGGCCCTTCGGGCCTCTCTCCCAAGTCTCCCCCTCCCCCCTATACTACATGTACTAGTAGTAGTAGTACGTGTAGTAGTATTTATTATTTGACTAGGGGAGTCCCAACAGGCATGGCCTTGTTAGAGGGAACCCTAGGTGAATCTTTGTGAGGTGAGCAAAAGTACCAGCAGATTGTGCCTGACGACAGTTTGGAGGAAGAGTGTTCCACCGACCTGCCGCCAGAAAAGAAACTGAGCGCAGTCCATACCCAATATGTACAGTAGGTAATACTAAGGCAGCTGTATCCTGGCCACGAGTACGAGCATTTGTGTGCGGGCCAACTGAACGCAGGAGAAACAGTGACTGAAGGAGGGGGCTAGTAATTGATGACAAGCAGCGATAGACCAAAACGTATAGTTTCAAATATTTTTTTTAACTCGTTGCTCAAACGAATACAGATGACACCGTTGTAAAACTAATGCACTAGGGGAACGTGTGAGATAATGACTCTGTGAGATAATGACTCTTACCAGGAGATAGGTCTGTCATACAGTTCCCCTCTCCTACCCTATAGTTCTAACCCTTCAGTACACTTCTTATTCTTTATGGTTCCTTTTTCTTCTCCTCCCCTTCTCCCTGCCTTGCCGTGGTTGGCTAACACCCTCTCTCTTTGTATTGGCCGGTGTTCTCACTGTGCTATGATATGCTGTAATAAATAAATAAAATAAATAAATAATAGCTATGAAAAGTATGAATGCCGCAGACATCACCACGCAACATGACAATTTGTTCAAGGTTTGGTTTTGTGTGTTTCCAAAATCGATTTTCAAGCTCCGATCATCACCGGAGGAACTGCTAAACAAGCTACTAAAATCAGCATCAAAACCAAAGGTCGTCATCATAGGTCCAAGTCGTTGCCCAGTCTACCTTTCCTTACCTTGGAAAGGAGAGGCATCACAGACATTGTGCCGCACAATCAAAACGTTAGTTACACAAACATACTTTGCGGCGCACTTCATCCCTGTGTTCACTACGATACGTGCGTTCACGGTGAGGAAGGATGTCCTACCATCCCACCTATTGAGCCACTTGGTCTACCAATTTGAGTGCCGGAATTGTGATAGCCGGTACGTTGATAGGACCCTTCAACACCTGAGCGCACGTATCAAGCAGCATGTACCACTTCACATGCTGCCGGACGCAGCAAAAGCGAAGCGCCCGAAGCGGGGAAGACCACGCAAGAACCCGCTCCCTCTACCACCGACACAATCAGAGCAAGTCGAACACACGGTGCAGAGGAAGAGTGGTGGATCACTAAGCCAACCGAATGTGCCTTCTCCACCGTTGCCCTTGCCGCCACCGGAGCCACCACCAGTGCCGTTGGTGGCTGGGGTTGGGGTGGAGTCGGCAACAACGACAGTACCGCCAATCACAGAAATTGATCCCATTTCTTTGACACAGTATCCGGCTGTGCGGACACCGCAGCACCCTCCGGCGCTTGATCCGTGGGTCCAGAGACCACGGAGGTCGACCGCCAATTATTCAACCGAAATATATGCTAGGAATGGCCAAGGCCCACGCGGAGCATCGAAGGAGACCAGAAACCAGAAGCAAAACGGAACACAATCTCGGGACGTAGATGAGGTAAGGACAGTGGCACGGGACAGACGTAGGAAGGAGAACATGGATGGTATCAGACGACTGACTGGTGGTGAATATGAGTTGGGTGATGATGCGGCGGATGACGAGGATACAGATGACGACGAGGCGGATGACGGCGAGGATACAGATGACGACGAGGCGGGTGATGACGAGGCGGCGGATGACGACGAGGCGGATGACGATGAGACGGCTGGTGGTGATAAAACGGACGAGGAGGAGTTAGGTGGCAGGGAAGGTGATGGAGCTGATGAGGGTGAAATTCGTAAGAAGTCAGCTGTGTACTTGCATTTGTTATCTCGTCCCGATTGTTTGAGTGTGTATGATGATTTCCACTTCTCTGTACTGTGTCGTGCCCGTTATGTCCAGCAGTTGAAGGTCCTTGAAGCTGTTTGTATTCGTACGCATAAGCCCGATTTGTGTAAGCAAAAGGAACATGTTTTAGCACTTAGGTTATTTTCGTGAGGTTGCACCCCGTGTTCATGAGTTGTTTCTGCACTGTTCATGCCCATTTGTCACACTTACTCTTTATCTTAGTTCTCACTTTTTGTAATACTTACCACAAGTTACCCGTCATGTGTCACACTTCTTTGGATTTTTAACCTTTGTTTTTCCCTTGATCACTTTAGTTCCGTATTTCCACTGATGATCGGAGCTTGAAAATCGATTTTGGAAACACACAAAACCAAACCTTGAACAAATTGTCATGTTGCGTGGTGATGTCTGCGGCATTCATACTTTTCATAGCTATTATTAAACTTTTATCTCCACGTAGATTATTTAAATAAATAAATGGTAAGAAATGTGTGTGTGAGATCCAAGTACTAATTTTACAGCACCAAGTACTAATTTTACACCTCCAACCACTGATCCAATGTTGGCTCAACCCCATTCCAGAAAAGTGAGCCAACTAACGTTACTTCAGCTTTTTCACTTACCGATCTTGGCTCGACTCCACAAGCGACCGACTTGTAGCTGCTGCGCTGCGGCCCTTGCCTGGCTTGGGTGTTCGTCTTTGTACCGTGGGCGATTCAGTCCCTGTAGCTCGTCTCATTTCTCACCTCCTCTTTCTTTCTTCCCTTTTTTCATCTCCCCTTGTCTCATAATTCTTCGCTAACTTTGCCACCTAGTTGTAATGGTCACCACCGGCTTGTGATGCTATTTCTTCATACTTGTAGGTAAATACTTCGTCCCCCCCCCCCCACCCCACCACCACAAAAGTGATCTTGTTCAAGTTCAAGTTTCAAGTATTCACTCGGTAGATAAACTCAAAGCGTAATGGGCAAGAAAGCCTTTGAAGAAATAGAGGCAAGATGATTCAAGTATCCAGTTTGGAACTATATAAATTGAAATTCACTCCACATGTGCGTACTCGACCGTCTGATGTGGTAAGACTAGGATCAAGGGGTCGGTTGGCTGATGGATGTCGCCCACTCGATAGTGAACACACCTGTTTACTGGGCATCCGGGGATATGAAGGGATTCCACTGTACATGACTATACATCGAAATGCAGTGGAAACGTGGCATGACCACCAGCCCTGCACGGTGACAAAAAAACACCATCCGCCAGTACTCACCACGACGGGAGAGCGTGGACATCGGCAATCCTGCTGCCGGCAACATCACATGCTTGCTAAATTTGTGGGGACACAACATAGTCGCCCGGACCTTACAGTGGGCAAAGTGCGTGCCAGGCAATGCAACATGGCGCAGAAATAGAGAATGCCCACAACGCTGAGTACTGCCACGAACAGCACCAAGAACGAAAAATAATACATAGATTCGAAATAGCAATTGATACGGTACGGTACGGGAAGCCAGTAGGAGTTCGGGTAGCGGTATACGGCAAGAAACTCCTTGACAGGATTCGGTGCTGTCATATCCACTCCTTCAAATGTTACCGTTGTCATAGTGTCAATGTATCGCCTAGGAAATGTGTAACGGAATATATCTGGCACTTCGCAACGAGTGATGAGCTGATCATTGTCCTGTCCCAAATTGACAATGGGTACGTGGAGTACGACCTCGGCTCGAATGATCTCACCACGGGCTTCTTCTGGCACAACGGCCCGGCGAATGAAATAACGGCACGCACCGCCATAGTATAGGACATCACCACGCTTGGCCAGCAGCCGCTTGAGTTCGTTAAAATTTGCCATAAACTCAATCTGCATGGCCCCCATGTCGGCATCGTGATCCCAGGGTATGATGCGACCTGAGCGATGTGCTGCCAACAAGGTGCCATAGTCCAGCCAATACCGCAGGCCAACCTCATCTGCAACCTATCAGCACAGACAGGTAACCATGAGAACACAATATCAGGGATAAGAAAAACACACACAGTACACCAGGGTTAAGTGACCTCGCTGTCAGTGACCACCTGATTTTAATGGCCGTTTTCCATGTACAGGCAGTTATGGATAGAAACTGCACTGGGAAAAATGACCATCTGCTTTGCGCGACAAGCAACTGGCTTGTTTTGTACGAAGGGACTTGATCCGACCTGCATAGAGCGACCACAAGTGCTGTCCTGGCTGGCGTGCTTAAACGCAACAAGGCTGAAGTATCCTGAGTATCGAGTTCATCAGCTAAAAATGCACAACTTCACACATGTGTGCCGTGCACTCACATTTCTCGCGAGGTGAGCATCATTGCCTCCTTGGACGCAGCATTTCAGAAGACGACTTGTGATCTTGACATTCAATTGACCCGGCAACAAAACCTTCCTCAATTTAATGGGTTCAAAATCAGCTGTTTAAGTGCGCCTGCCAGGTGCGATGCTGTAGAGCCGCCACTACAGTCCATTCAGAAAAAGATGGACTTCTAGCTTTTGGCCATAAATGGGTCAAACTTTGAGTTTTTTTAGAATTTTTTCTGCAATCCCCTATGGAATCCTCTTCCAATTATGTTTCTGAAGTCTATTTGTCCAAAAAGCAAGCCATAACAAGAATAGGATATCGGCCAGGTTTTGCCCCAGAAGCATTGAATTGGAAAAAACCATCAAAATCCAGGCCGTTTGACCCTGCCTGCAACAGTGCATTGTGTGGTTCGAACCCCAGTTCAGGTACCCTTTTTGGACTCTTTTTCAAAGTTCAAATTTCGCAGCACTGCACTGTGTACAATGAAATCACGAAAAATCGCCAAATACGGGAGCTCGCCAGAGCCAGAGCCCATCTTTTTCTGAATGGACTGTAGTAACTTATCCTTGAAGTACTGAAATAGATGGGAATTTGAGGAACGAGTTGTTCAGAGCCTCCTCTGACCAAGTGCATTCGATTCAGAGCCCCAGTCCACAGCAGTACTAAAGCATGTTGACACAGACAGGGTGAGGGTGATAGAGAGAGCTGTACTGTGTAGACACAGACATGGCCAGAGTGATAGGGAGAGCTGTGCCAGCAGGCTCCGCTGCCTCAGCAACAATCTAGCAATTCATAGCGAGAAAATTTCTGTAGTAGCGGTTAGGCACCTCAACACACTACACTCGACTTAGTACTTACCGCTGCAAAGTTCTTAGTGTTACGGACGAGCTCTTTCAAGCGAAATGCCTGATTGCTAGGATAACAAGGCTGGTTGAAGCGTACATAAGCGAGAGCCTGCATTAGAATAGAGAGCATGAACAGTATACACACGTCATACAAGCCAGCAGACGACCAAATGTAACGTGCCTCAAACTGACGAATATTTGACGTATTGGGGCTTCCCGTGCGCACTAGTTTGTGCGTTAAGCCCAGTGAGGGCTGTACCACCAGCCCGTGTAACTCCTCAGGAAGCTGGGGAGCCGGTTTCGATGTCAGAAGAACATTTTGAACAGTCTCTCCTTGGACGATGACTACTACGGCGCCGTAGAAGTTGGTGGTAGAGCATCCGCTCTAGGTCGGTGATGCTCTACCACTTACCTGGTCCAGTCCTGGTGGTGACAGTCAATTTTTCCACTGGACTAATACCCTTTTCACTCCCAAGCTGATAAATTTTTCTGAGAGCCTTAGGATGCGTTCTAATCTTCTCTAGTTTCTTCGAGAATTTTTTCCTGGAAGTCGAAAAAACTGGAATAATTTAGGAACGAGTCTCGAAGAAATCGGAGATCTGTTGCCCATGTGAAGTGCCAAAGGGGCCGCGGCCTTGAGTGACACAAATGCAATACGCACTGTGCGTATAAATAAATCCGTAGCAAAAAAGACGCTCATGATCCACACATGGCTTTCAGTACTACTGAGTAGTACAGATGCGCTGATTCCAAGACGTGGGAATCTCCACGTTCAACCACCTTTGCAGTTCGGAGAGCTTGGAGAGCTTTGGAGAATCTCCTACAATGCAGACAGGATATAATAACAGCTTCCCAACCTTTTCGAGAGGATTTTTGAATGTACCCGAAGTCATTTGAAACTGCTTTTATTGTGCACGGGTGTGGGAAAGTGTTTCAGGACGGTACGATCAGACATTGTTTTAGGTGGCATTTTGGGCTCTCCTCCAAAAACTTCAAAAGTTAGAGCCGTTTGGGCAGATATCAGATAGTATTGCCCTCGCACTCGGTCAAAAATACATATGTAACGATGGTACACTCATACATACGCACTGCACATGCTCATCAATACTCTACGGATCGTAAAGGGGAAGTATACCTTAAAATCAAATTTTGTTAATTTTCACCAGCTGCAATCTTCGGGGTGCTGATTCGAATGGTCTTGGTCCGAGGAAGCTGAGATGCTTCCTTCCTCCTTTACTCCCAATCGAACTTGCGCACTTCCACCATTTTATAACAATATCTTGCAGGGAAAATGTAGAGCCCACTATCTAGGGAGGGCAAGCTTCAATTGATAAGTCGCTGGGACATGACGAAATCCAATGGGGGCACCAGTGGGCACCTTGCTGTGTACATGATGTGCATGTATATCAGTTTTTTATGCTATGAAGAGTGTAAAAAATGAACAAAATCCATGCATTATGACGTACGTGTATGAAATGAACCAGTTACCCTTATAACAATATTACCCTTAGGGGCCGTCCGTAAATATCGAACTTTTTTCACCAAACGAATTATTTTAGTTTAGACCCAACCCCTCCCTCCCTCCCCCTCAGAACGTAAAAAGTGTTGACATATACAATGCATATACAACAAAACCCGCAAGTGTGTAACTGCTCCTATGGCCATGTACATGTATCGAACTTTTCTGAAACGAAATTGATCAACCCCCTCCCACCCCATAACGAAATTATTTCGTTTCGTGAAAAAGTTCGATAATTATGGACGACCCCTTATAACAATATTTCTTGGTCTGACGCAAATATCGTTACAGGTAGACTCCCTCTAATTCGAATACGGTATAATTCAAACAATCCGTGTAATTCGTACTTTTTCGTCGTACCGATCTTCTGCAAGTCACTTCAAGTCAAAATCGAATGCATAATTCGAAGTACGAAAAGTGCGTCGGTTGGATAATTCGAACCCAGTCTTCGTACAGAAGAGCTGTTTACAGTAAATTGGCTATGTCCTTTGAACGCTTATTTCGAAGTGAGATTGAGTTGCTATCCTTGTAATTCGAAGTTCATTCTTTTCTCCTTCTCTAGCCAAGAGTAGCTCAAAAATCGATCGATGGTCCGCTGCAGGATCGACTATAGCGTTCAAGAAACCCACCTTCTCTCGAAATTTGATTCAAGCCCGTGCGAGGCAAATTGCAAAGGTTTGATTGAAGACAATTTCTTCCTGGTGGCTGACTCTCTTCGCGGATCTCGATGGCCTTTCTTGCCGCGCCAGCTCGTGCGCGGAGATGTTGGCGCACAACAACACTATTGTTGTAAATATTGTCTATGCCTATGCTCTACTTCCGTTCTTCAGAACGACGTGCTGGTGTCCGACGGCCTTTCATGACGCGGATTAGCAGCGCAGTTCTTTTCCGTTGAAATTGTTTCAGGAAAGCTGCAGTGACTGACAACTTCTTCACTAGAAGATGAAGATAATGTCAAATGATTTTGTGTCGATCCAGTGTTTTGATGATCCGTTGTACATGACCGGTACGACCACCTATGTTTCGTTGATGCAAATAAAAGTGTGCAAAAAATATTCAGCATGCGATTTCAAGCATTTTGACATACAGGTCAGTGCATGGGGCCTGCATTTGGGTAATTAGAAGTTCCGGATAATTCGAAGTTAGGGCCTGGCAATTTGAGGTTCAAATTAAAGGGAGTCTACCTGTATAAGGGTAGGTCGACTGTATGTCCAGGTCGACTTAGTGTGTGCGAACCAACTCAGGGTCGAGTTGCTGTGGAATACTGGTATGGAATGAAACAATAAACGCCCCTCTTGAATAGAAGCCCCTCTTGAATAGAAGCCTCCTCAAAATCGGTATTGAAAAAATCTGATTCTTGCACAGTGTAAACCATCGCAATATCCCATACACAACATGTATCACTACAACCGCCTATACTCTATAGTATAGGTATAACTTCTAATGTACATGATTGTATCACTACAACCGACTATAGGTTCTAAACTTCTAATGTACATGTATCACTACAACCGACTATAGGTTCTAAACTTCTAATGTACATGATTGTATCACTACAATCGACTATAGGTTCTAAACTTCTAATGTACATGTATCACTGCAACCGACTATAGGTTCTAAACTTCTAATGTCGCAATGATATTTCGACTGGCAAAATGCATTTTGCTTTGGATATCCGATGTAGCCTAACACCCTGTACCCGGTCACTGCACTATAGCCGATACAGAGACTGTAGCTGTACTCGGCACAACAAGAGTGAAGCTGCGTGCTTGTCGGAGCACTCACCGGTTTCAACACCTGATGAACGTGTAGGCCCTCGACTTGGTAGACACGCAGCACTACCTCCACACCGAAAGCCAGCAGCAGCGCACACATAAGTAGCGTGATGAAGTACAGCTTCCAGGACGGATACATGATGTTGATTGGGAACCGCCGCATAGCAGCGGCGGCAGGAACGCTTTTCACCAGCAAGAAGGGAATAAGATCATGAACGGTCAACCGTCAAGCCAGGCAGCTAGCTAGCTGCGTAGACGACGCGTTCACAAGTGGCTTCACCGTCAGTCAGCTTACGACGGTGTTGTTGCGAGGTCTGTGACTGTGGACAGCACTGAAGAGTTTGTACATCTACGAGTTACGACTCCCCGCTGCTACAGTGCTAGCTCCGATCCGAGTCGAGTCAGTGTCAGACTACAACAGTTACTACAATAATGATTGCAAGTAGATCTACCAGACATGTCGACAGTAGACCTACTATTCTCTGGTGCTTGGGTACCCCCGGGTAGCATCTAAGTTCTAACTATTACTAAAAGACTGCAAAACTCTGCATGCAGTGGTAACCAGGTTACCTGGTGGCGGACGTGGTGACACACGGACGGTCGGTGTCTGACAGTGACACTGCCACACTCGCAGACAGACTGACTGTCAGTAGATCTACTGTTCCGCAACTACATGATTATACAGCCTGAACAGATCTACTGCATGCACTGCACTGGTGTCCGACTAACAGCCAAAAACAGTCGTCACCGCGCTTTGCATCATGTTTACAGTTTAGTTAGTTCTGCAAGACTGCCAAGAGTGATTCGATTATCATCTCTCAGCGGCAGTCCCCTACATAGTACATTACAACAGTAGTCCTACGAGTACCGTGGCCAGCCCCTATCAGTAATGACAGTATCACTCTACTATCCGTGATGCAAGTGTAGTCTGCTGCAGTGCGGAAGCGGCTAAACACCTACTAAAATAGTAAATACAGTGTCATGTAAGAAAGGGTTTGCTCCCCACACCTAGCAAACCCTTTCTTACAAATCATCGCCGAAGTCGCAACCACTACTTCGTCATGTAATACTAAAATAATTTAATAAATTAGCGGGATATAATGTAGTTCTACTAGTTGTAGTTGTAGTTATAGTGCCACTGGCACTGTAGCTGTACTACTGGCACTGGCCCTTACCTATGACTATGTGCTTTCTTGAACATTCTACAACAGTACAACTACAAGTGAAGACTGAACTCTGAAGTATCGCGGCCAGAGCTAGAGACGGTGACTGCACATGGTCACGCTGTACCAGGGTCAGGGAAACCTGTACCCCTCTCGACTCTAGTATTAAACTATTGAAGACTAGTCTTACTTCACTTCTAAGTTCTATTCAATTTGATTACTTGAAGTACATGTTCCACTAGTACAGTACTAGGACTTGAAGTCGTGAATGTATCTTCGAAAACGTGGATTGCATTGATAATGATAGATTGCATTGATAATGCAATGATAGATTGCATTGACGCCGGGATGAATGCACAGCACTAGTCCGGTCTCCGGACTCAGACAGCTAGCTACTAGTATAACATCAATTCATGTACATAACTGTTAAAAGGAACTACAGTATTACGTACTACTTACTAGTTCAGTAGTTGGTGAGCCCGGCCTCAGCCGGACACATTGTGTATCTAGTTTCTGGACAACAACAAACTGAACAGAAGCCTTCTTACTCTTCTTTGCATGTAACTACAGTACACTTCAAGTTAGTTCCTGGTCCTCCGTTGACGAAACCAGTATCATCACGTTGGTCCTGTGGTGTTCCTAGCACTCGCAGTGCGGGGAATACACGTGTGTTCGATTTTTTGAACTCTTCCTCTTTTCTAGGAACTTAGGAAGGGTATACCGGTAGCTTGTCAACTGCATGAAAGCACACAGACCAGCACTCCGTCCTTATGCCAAAGTCACAATAGAGTTTTGCTATACTTCCGACGCGGCAATAGTGTCCTATCGTTCGAGGTGCTCAATAACAAGTGTCGTGGCTGGCTGATCGTCCCTACGACGTGTTAGTTATCCCAAGTCCGTTTGCACAAAGTATGTGTGCGCCTCTTGGTAGTTCCACTCAGGGCCAGGCGTACCTCGGACCCAAAGCACAGAGAAAAGTCAGGGTGGCGGAGCCCTCAGGCTCAGGTCCGGTATACGAGTAGTAAAGGAACAAAGTAAAAGTAGGAAACTAGAAAGTCAAGCCGGCCAAGCCGGTAGCGGAACTCCTATAAACAAAGTCTATTCAAGAAAGCTAAAGACAACTAACGAGAATCTCCAAGAACCTAATCGATATCTAGCTCAATCCTCACTCACGCTCAAATCGATCTGCACCACATACTATTGTGTATCAGCGACATGAAAAAGAAAAGAGAAGGCACTATGAGGAGCGGGTGAGGCAGGTTGAGCAAGCCTCCTTTGTTCCGGCGGTCATGTCAGCCAGTGGCGGAATGGGTCCGGCATCAACAGCACTGTACAAACGAATTGCTCATCTGTTGGCGGAGAAGAGGGGTGAGCGTTACTCTCATGTTATGGCATTTGTTAGATGCAGGATTTCCTTCAGCCTTCTGAAATCCTGTATCGTGTGCATTCGCGGTTGTAGGCGTTTAAATTTTGGTTTGAAATTTGCACCCTCCTGCGGAGCCCACGCTGCTTTGGCAGTGGCGGAGGCTCGCTTGCCGACGTAACTGGCGGAGATCATCATGAACAATGGACTGACTAATTATTCACTTGTCCTGTCTTTATAAATAACATGTTATTGCATATGTTCTTGGTTTAGTTTTTGGCCTTTTTCGTGCTTTGGAGTTGATAACATTTTCCTCACTATCGAAAAAAAAAAAAAAAAAAAATCGATATCTAGCAAAGTCAGCGTTACAGTTAAAGGGGAAGTATACCCTAAAATCAAATTTTCACCAGTTGTAGTCTTCTGGGTGCTGAGTCGAATGGTCTTGGTCCGAGGAAGCTGCGACGCTCCCTTCCTACTTGAATCCCAATCGAACTCGCGCACTTCCACCGAAACTGGGTGACTGCGCCCTACGAGATGGGGATTTGTATGCAAAATGTCACTAAAAGCGCCATTTCGTTCTTATAAAAGCACGGATGACCGCGATTGGCCCATATGTTGTAGTCTTTTGGACGCTGAGTCGACTGGTTTTGGTCCGAAAAGGCTGCGATGCAGCGTTCCTCCTTTATTCCCAATCGAACATGGTTGAAGAAGTGGTCACGTGCTCCTGGGTGCCCAAATCACCTGGTCACCGCGCCAGCAGGCGACAACTTTCACACCAAGGTTCAACTCGAGTTCAACTCGAGTGACAGGACTGCACCCAAAAAAGGTCAAACAGGCTAGTAAGTTGTACCCTGCAGGCACGGTGACCAGCTGACTGGTGTACGCAGGAGCACGTGACCGCTTGTTCAACCATGTTCGATTGGGAATAAAGGAGGAACGCTGCATCGCAGCCTTTTCGGACCAAAACCAGTCGACTCAGCGTCCAAAAGACTACAACATATGGACCAATCGCGGTCATCCGTGCTTTTATAAGAACGAAATGGCGCTTTTAGTGACATTTTGCATACAAATCCCCATCTAGTAGGGCGCAGTCACCCAGTTTCGGTGGAAGTGCGCGAGTTCGATTGGGATTCAAGTAGGAAGGGAGCGTCGCAGCTTCCTCGGACCAAGACCATTCGACTCAGCACCCAGAAGACTACAACTGGTGAAAATTTGATTTTAGGGTATACTTCCCCTTTAATATACCGGTACTAGCTGAAATCTATGCGAGCGGCTTCGAAGGGAAGCTTCGAAGGGTCGAGAGTAGCGAGCTGTGCCAAACTCAGCAAAGACTTGAAAGAGTAACATATCAAAGCACCGAAGCATGCTAGTAATACTAATGGTGAATCAGAGCAACCAAGCGGAAAAGCAGAACAGGCAACAGGCTGACAGCTCTGTGGTAATGGGTAGTCTAGGTCGGGCGACACTCCGACAGCAGAGGTTGGCTTATCATAATCAAAAGAAAGAGCAACACACTAATGAACATAACGCCATTGATGAGAAGCTGTGGTAGAGGTAGTTAACAGGCTGATAGCGAATGTGTGCAGCGGTGGGTAGTACATGCACTATCTATACAGGGCCACGACACAAGGAAACCGCAAGCGAACGAAGGTGTCATGGTCCTGGAGTACGAGGGGACATCAAGCAGACTACAGCACTCGAATACTGGTGGAGAAGGGGGAGGAGGAGGAGGAGGAGGAGGAGGAGGAGGAGGAGAGAGAGAGAGAGAGAGAGAGAGAGAGAGAGAGAGAGAGAGAGAGAGAGAGAGAGAGAGAGAGAGAGAGAGAGAGAGAGAGAGAGAGAGAGAGAGAGAGAGAGAGAGAGAGAGAGAGAGAGAGAGAGAGAGAGAGAGAGAGAGAGAGAGAGAGAGAGAGAGAGAGAGAGAGAGAGAGAGAGAGAGAGAGAGAGAGAGAGAGAGAGAGAGAGAGAGAGAGAGAGAGAGAGAGAGAGAGAGAGAGAGAGAGAGAGAGAGAGAGAGAGAGAGAGAGAGAGAGAGAGGGAGAGAGGGAGGGAGAGAGAGAGAGAGAGAGAGAGAGAGAGAGAGAGAGAGAGAGAGAGAGAGAGAGAGAGAGAGAGAGAGAGAGAGAGAGAGAGAGAGAGAGAGAGAGAGAGAGAGAGAGAGAGAGAGAGAGAGAGAGAGAGAGAGAGAGAGAGAGAGAGAGAGAGAGAGAGAGAGAGAGAGAGAGAGACAGAACGACAGACATACAGGCAGACAGACATACAGGCAGACAGACATACAGGCAGACAGACATACAGGCAGACAGACAGACAGACAGAGCGGCAGAGAGACAGGAAGACAGAGCGATAGAGAGACAGAGACAGAGCGACAAAGAGACAGAGTGATAGAGAGACAAACAAGATAATTGACCAACGTGATCTGCATTCGTCATGACACAGACACTCAATAGGCGAGAAGGGAACCGAAATAAAATGTCATGGTTCGCGTGAGACTCGGCTAGACCGAGTTTTCCGCATCCCGGCAGGAACACCATCACCCTCAACTTCTCAACGATCAAGGTGCAGATGGAGCTCCTATTTTAAAAGTTGTGGGAGGAGTCCACCGTCCTATTGTACCGGAACATGCCGCACATGGAAGAAAATCATTGAGCCGGGAGCCCTCCAGTCTCCACATATGTACATGTTCAGTGTATGCGTAGGACTCCCTGGTCATTGAGCCTGTCTATCGAGTACAGTAATCAGTATTGAACAAGCCACTTGTACGGGCAAGTCAGCATGCATATCATCAAACTAAAGTGATTGGGGAAATCAAATCAAAATAAATAATTGAACACAAAAGCAATAAAACATTGGTATTCTTGTTTTGACCAGGTAACAAAGGTGGTGATCAGGGAAATCAAGTACAGTCACATGATCCTGTCGCCCACTAACTGCCAGACTGAGTGGCTGGTCACATGGTCTCTCACTCTCTTGGTCTGTACTAAGCGTACAAAGCCGGGAGATATTCAGGAAATATTAATGAGTCCTGCCGCCATTATAAATCGCCAGGCTATCATAGTAGAGTCTTTAAAAGCAGGAGTCTTACTCCCAATCATCAAGTTTTGGTTTCAGAACCAAGCACTACACACGACAGGTAGTGGGTGACAAGTCAAAGTACTGGCTGTGAAGTATTTGTGAACACATATTGATGGCAGGCCTCATCGCCCATGCCGAGGCATCGGACATCCGCTCCCACAGCGCTCTCAACAATGTCACCCGCTGCCATCAAAGGCTAGCGGTCATGTGCTGTGGGTCCGTAGCCGACCGGCATGACCTTGGTCTTCGCAAGATTCACCTTCAGACCAAATGCGCCAGCAATGATGCACAAACGCAGCCAGAGCCTGTTGCGCACCCTCATGGGAGGTGGCAACCAGTGCAGAGTCGTCAGCAAACTGGCAGTCGTTGTGCCGTTTGACAACGTCCATACGTCACCTGCGGAATAGTAGTCGACCACCAGCATTCGTCGCCATAGGAAGCCCGATATCCGGAATGTCTGCAATCGCCTTGTACCATTGCTGAAACATGGCCCACATGTATAATATTGAACAAGACCGGTGCCATGCAGCATCCTGGATGCAAACCATTGTTCACATCAATCGGGTCAACGTCAGCTCCCGGCAGTCCAGTGATTCCTTCATGTTGTCGTGAAAAGCTTGAATGATGCAGACGAGTCTATCAGGGACACCAGCTCTTCCCAAAACGAACCACAGACTTTCACGATTGATGAAGTCGTAGGCTTTTTTTCCTTCTTGCACTGCCATGATTGGCTATGTGGCCCATAAGGGGCAGACCAGGAGACGTGTTGTACACCGGGCGGGGAACGCCAGGCTCAGCGCGCGCGGGCCGTGCGAACAGCGTTACATTTGTGCCTCGCAATATCCTGTGGCCGATGAAAACAGCGCGCACAAGTGCCACACGAAAACTGCGTGCACACGTGCCACACACGTGCCACACACGTGCCACACACGTGCCACACACGTGCCACACACGTGCCACACACGTGCCACACACGTGCCACACACGTGCCACACACGTGCCACACACGTGCCACACACGTGCCACACACGTGCCACACACGTGCCACACACACACACACACACACACACACACACACACACACACACACACACACACACACACACACACACACACACACACACACACACACACACACACACACACACACCTGTCAAAGCACTACTGACATGGTGACACACACCCAGCAGATGAGCAATCACGATTATCATGATCAGAGAACAGGACTGAAGAGAGGATGCTAGCTAAATTGATTTAAATTACACACTTAAATAAGGAGAGAACTCAACGCGGAACACCACCTAAAGAAGGGGAGGTGGCAGGCAAGACAAAATAAATACTCAGCTATTTGAGGAAAGCATCAAGTGGACAGTTCTCCAATAGTCACATCACTGCCGCATGACCTGCATGTGACAATGCCGACATACACAATAATTACAATACTCAGAAAGGTGTGGGAGATAGCGGCGATCAACACCAAAAGAATTCAAAAATGATCTACAATGATCTAGAGTTTGATCATATCCGTGACAGAATTGACCACTAAAACAGTGGCGATTGATTTTTAAATGAAGTTTGTAAATCCGGAGAAATCCTCATTCAATGGTCTCTTCACGGCATTCGTGAAATTTGAAAGTGAATTGAAACAACGTCTAGGCCTAATCGGTGGTGAACACATACATCATTTGTTCGCCTTTGCCTTATTTGCAATTCTTTTTAACTTCTTGAGCTTCTGCTGTAGGGTGTCCAGATCAGCATTACTGCCCTCGCCATAAAGCCAATCTGACATGTCAGAGACTTTCTGAGAAAGGCGACTACAGTCATCGCCTTCCTTCGTACAGTGCATGTCACTCTGCAGGTCGATGATTTGCGTCTCAAGAGTGTTGCGTGCCATACCGATCCGTTCTCTCTCCGCGTCCAGAGCGGCGAGCCGACGCAGACGCTTACTGGACGCTGCAGTGCTAGATTTAGGCATGGGCGAGATGTCTCGACGAGTGACCTTATAGGAAAGGTCGTGTTGTTTCACAACCGGCTCGCTGTCGTCTGCAGCCTGCTTCGTAGCGTTCTCCGGCGGCTGGGTAAACAGCGCCTCGACTCTCTCCACAAACAATATGCCGCTCACGTCGAGGCTGAAATGTGCCTTCACGCTTTTAAAATTGTCCACACCATGCGTGTCGACAAGTTTCTTTAGGCCAGTAACTGTCACAGTGGTCAAGTTTCTCGATCCAAGCTGTAGAACGTGGCTACTGGCCAAGTGGGATAAGTCACCATAATCTAGACTGAAGCTGAAATCGTCGTGGAACTTGTTGAATGTCATGATCTTCTTCTGCGGAATCACTGTGTAGCGACTGCATAGAACCCGCTGTACGTGCTTGCTTGAGCCATCTTCTAGCACACGATCATAGGATATATCTACGGGATGGATGTTGAGGTCTCGCACACCAAATTTCTTGGTGCGGAAGCCCTTGGTCATGGCACCGGCCGCAAATGAAGCACCCAGTGCAGCGGCTTCATCACTGTTCACCGACTTGCCAAGCTCAGACATCTTCACTGCATCCATGACCAGCTTTTGCACTCTGGGAACGCGCGACGCCCCGCCGACAATGATCACCTGTTCCAGCTGCGATGCAGACATCTCCGCTGCTCGCAGCGCCTGCTCAATCGGGGCCTGAACACGATCAAACACGTCGGCACACAACCGCTCAAAGTCACCGCGTGTCACCTTGGTGCGGAAGTCAATATCAGGCAGCAGGCCCTCGATCTGCGCCGAGTGCTCCGTGTTGGCACTGAGAACCTGCTTAACGCGATTGGCCTCTTTCAGCAGCTTAGCCATGGCGCGTGGAGATGAACGCACGCTCTCCGCGACTTTCTTTTGCGCGTCAAACTTGTCGGCAAGGTGATCCCGCAGACGCATGTCCATTTCCAGGCCACCGAGATTGCGATCAAAGCCGACACCTCTTACTGTCAAGTAGGGAATCATCTCCATAATACCATGCATGGGTTCTCGCACCGTTTTGTAGGAAACGATAGTGGCGAATGTGTTCGCCGCGCCCATGTCAAAGAACATCAGCGTTCTCTCGGTCTCGTTGATCGTGTCACGATGGAAGAGGCCGTAGTTGAGCGCGACACCCACGTTGGAATTGATCAACTGCAGAACATTCAGGCCAGCCAGCTTGGCAGAGTACAGCATTGCACGTCGCTCGGCCTGGCCAAAGAACGCTGGTACGGTAATGACGATATCCTTCACGGGCTGCTCAGCACCCTTCTGTGCCGTCTCGCGGGAATTGTTGAGCATCATTGCAATGAGTTCTTCCACACAATAGGTCTCCATGTCACTGTACTGCAAACATGCTGTGCCACGCACCTCATCTTTTAAAAGCTTGTGATGGGGAAAGCGGGCTCTGTACACTTCCACCGCAGGACTCTCAAATTTCTGACCGAGGATGTGAAGCACGTACCGATAAGCATACTGGGGGAAACGAACAGCGATCGTCATAGCAGGATCTCCTATCTGCCTCTCTCCATCTCTGAGGGAGATAATGTTAGCAGTTTTCCGTCTCGATTCTTTGTTCAGCACGATTTCCATTGGCGCACCAGGCGTCACAATTGCAATTTTAAGATACTCGCTCCCGAAATCTACAGACATAACTGCCAAAGCGTCAGCATATGATGCCAAAGACACCGAGCATGCAAGCAGGGCAGCAAATAACTTGACGGACATCCTAAAAGTTACGACTAGACCAACAGGTGTTAGCTTATTCTTCGAGGACGATGTTTTCCACCACAGCAGCGGGAAGGAGAAACTGCCTATGTGAGAACACGGCAGAAGACGTAAATCAAAGAGAGCAGATAGTTCTCATTCATACCAATCCCAACAAACATTTCTCCAAGAAACGAATGAGCTGAAACATCGGCAACGAAAATGATGAGCTTCGATTTTGAAGTCAGTCTGCATATATCTGATGACGTGTGTTTACTGCTGCATGCATGCATAATGCACGTGGCATTACGCCCACGCAACGTCACGTGCACGCGCGTACGTGCCCAAGAAAACGACGAAAATCAAGAATGGATTCTTTAGTTCTCAATCTATCATTTTCATGCCAGGCGTGAGCCAGCCTAGCCCCTGGCTTAACCCTCTCAGTGCCACGGGCGACTTTAGTCGCCCAAAATGAGTATGGGTGTACAAATAAATTCGTATCTCCACTTCTACACACAGGAGAGTTACAAACGACCACTCTACGTGTTCAGGAAGACCTTGGCTATCGACTCATCACATCGTTTTGTGTCCATGAGGATAGATATCGCCAGGGCGAAGCTTGAAGCGCGCGCGCTCGGAGAAACAATTGTCGCCCGTAGAAAACATGACGTATGCGCATCGCGGGTTTCTCTATTTCTTTCGCGGCAACCCATGCGTATTGGGTATCAAAACATCGAGATTTTCAGCGGCTTTCAGGCCAACTTTGTCCGAATTCCGTGCGTTGAAAGTTCACTGCACTGCGATCGATCGTGCGCGTGAGAAAGTGCAGATGCTACGAAAATGCAGAAAACGGACTTCGCTCAGGCGCCCTCGCGAGGAAGACTATTTTCGCTGCATATTCTCTTCACAGCTGTCTGCCTGGCCATGATATCTTTCCAGAGAGCCATCGTTTGTAAAGATCCGTGGATATACAGCTGAGCTATGAAAAATTTGAGTTCAGCTCAACTCAGAAAAATTTGAATTTTTCTGACCCCCTTGGCACTGAAAGGGTTAACCCTTTACCGGCAAGTTACTTTTGTATATGAAATCCATAACATTTAGAAGGATGCCAATAACTCACAACGAGGCCACATTTTGTATGTGCAAGTTATGTTTTCTTGGAAGTCTAGTGCTATTTCTTGACCATGGAAAAAATTATTTTCTCATACCACACACATACGCTGCTAAATTGGCACCTCTACGTCTCAACACGGAAATTGTACACATGCAAATCGTCAGAGTTCCGACATTGACATGATACTGCCAAAACAAGTCGACTTCGGAGCGGAAACAAACGCCATAGCCATCACAAACTTCAGTGGCCATGCCTCGCTCGCAAATGAGAGCAGCATCGACCCAGAATCGCTGTCGGAAAGCTCCGTAAGGTCACACGCACGCCGCGCTGCGCTGCCGTCACTCAGGTACGTAGAAAGTCGATGGCCTAAATTCCGTCTCTGGGAGACTGTCGACACGGGGATCGCTCTCCATGGCTTCCCCAATAAGCACCATCAGATTCTTCCAGGTACATCACGACGACATCGTCTTCAGCGGCTGGCGCTCCCCATATTTGCGTGAGAATTTACTTGGCGTGCGCCAGGCTCCGTAATTTGAAATTCGCTTGCATTGGCGGCTGGAACGAAGTATTTATCTATCTGTCGTCGGTCCCAGAGCGAATGACTGCTAGGTCCTCGTCGGAGAAGTCATCCAAGGACGAAAGGAACTCACTGCGCAAGAGAAAATGCACCTGACGATGTTTTGACGGAGGCGGACGGCATTGTCGGCGCGCGTGTATTTCCGTAAGTTTTCGATCGCGCAGTTCTCAATGAAATCAAATGGGACACGCGTGGATCTCTTCAGCTACGGATAGGATCATACCTTGGCTGTGTGGGGGCCACGGGAAATCCCCGTGGGCTGATGCTTCCCGTCATGCCAGGCATGGTTTTGTATGCATGTCGAATGCGTCAACGTTGACGCATTCAAGTATGGGGCTGCCGGTAAAGGGTTAAAGGGGAAGTTAAGGCAAAAATTAAAATTTCACCAGTTGTAGTCTTCGGGGTGCTGAGTCGAATGGTCGTGGTCCGAGGAAGCTGAGACGCTCCCTTCCTACTTGAATCCCAATCGAACTCGCGCACTTCCACCGAAACTGGGTGACTGCGCCCTACTAGATGGGGATTTGTATGCAAAATGTCACTAAAAGCGCCATTTCGTTCTTATAAAAGCACGGATGACCGCAATTGGCCCATATGTTGTAGTCTTTTGGACGCTGAGTCGACTGGTTTTGGTCCGAAAAGGCTGCGATGCAGGGTTCCTCCTTTATTCCCAATCGAACATGGTTGAACAAGCGGTCACGTGCTCCTGCGTACACTAGTCAGCTGGTCACCGTGCCAGCGTGCCTGCAGGGTACAACTTACGCGAAGGACTAAAGGGACCCTCACTTAATTTTTACCGACTTTCGCGGCAAAAAACACATTTCGACACGCGTGTGTGCTGGACGTCTGCGCGTGCACGACAAGACGTGTGAGCTGGCTGACAAGTGAGAGCCAGGGAGTCGCCAAGTACCGGCGTTTGACGACTCCCGGGGGGGATCCCGGCCTGGTGAGAGCATGCATGCATGCATGTCCAGCTGGCGGGAAAGGGAACCTATTTTGTAGATCGATGGGTTGAATGTGAAATTGTGGATTGTACACGAGGTTTGTTTTGATGTTCTGATACTTGTTGTAATGGCTAGTGATCTTGCAAACTGTTAACTGTTACTGTGACTTTTCCAAGTCCTACTGATATACCTTGTCAAATCAGATGCCCTGTAGTAGTCTTGGTGGAGGCAGACTGGAATGCGTTGAATTCGTAGCTTCTGAAATTGAAATTTATTTTTTCTTGAGTGACACTGACAAGCGATGGCATTGGCGACAGGAGAACTTTGCTTCCTTCCAGGAGAGCTGCATCGCAGTCGGATCCTGTCCATGCACATGCGATCATGCTGTGTTGTAGACAGTGGAGAGAGCTAATTTTGACCCAAGAAAATAGTTTTGAACATTCATGAAGAGGATATTGTTGCTGTAGCTAGCTGACAGACATAGCCTGTGGCAGTGGTGTATGAAATCAGCTTGCAAGGTCTGTAGCAACTTGATCATGCAGAGAAGGAGCTGAACTGCACACGCACTCGCTACTGCTCTCGCAAGATGATTGGCTTCTCTCCAGTGATCCAGCCCCCTCAACGCATGGATCCACTGCGCTTTGTCGTCGAACACATCAACACGCCTGTTGACGTTCACTGGGAAAGGTATCACTTCACGATGAGGAGCACACAGCACTCGTGGAGGCTTGTGCCGGGTGAGTGGCTTCTCTCCAGTGATACAGGCCACCTGGAGGCATCGGGCCAAGTGCGTTCTTTGCCGCAAGGGCCATATCAAAACAGCAACACCAGCAATGCCACGACTTCCTGACTTCAAGACAACTGGACCACATCAGTCATATGCCATAATTAGTGTCGGCTATGTCATCCCCTTCTATGCACGCCAGGGTCGAGATCGGTCACAACTCAAAGAGATATGTATGTGTGTTTACATGCCTGCTGACTAGGGCTTGTCATTTCGAGGTTATCTCTGGACAACGACGGTTTTCTCCTGGCTCTTAGACCCCGATTCACCGTGCGACGTGGTGTGCCACAAGAGATGCAATCGGACAACGGTACCAATTTCCGTGTGGCTGATCAAGAGGTAAAAGCAGCTGTCAAGTTTCTCGACAACTTCAGACTAGCAGCAGAAAGGTCATACCGCGACATTACCTGGTACTTCAAGCCACCAAGTGCACCACACTTTGGTGGTGTGTTCTAGGTAATGGCCAAGGCAATGAAACTAGTGCTGCATGAAGACCTTTAGCTGCTATTGCCACAACACTTTCTCATTGGCCATGCTAGGGCAACTGTTGCTGCTGAAGCCAACACATCTACAATGACTCAAGCTCACCCAAGAAAGCGCTGGGAGTTTGTGCAACGTATTGTAGATCAGGTATGGAAACGTTGGCTGAAAGAGATTGTTCCGAAGCTAAGCATCCAAGTGATGTGGTTGCTTCAACAGCATCACCCTAAGGAGATATCGTGCTTGTGATGGATAAGCACACCGCAACTGCACACTAGCCACTTGGACGTATGCTTATGACCTATCCAGGTAAGGATGGTGCTGTTCGGATAGTAGAAGTTTAAGTAGCTGGGAAGGTATACAAGCATGCAGTTCATCATCTTGAGCCACTGGAAGTTAAAGGTGCAAGTACTGAGCGAACTGTGATTGTTTTCATATTCATAGTAAAGAAAAAAAGACCAAAGAACTACCGTATTTCCACAAATAGTAGGCCGGTCTACTATTTTTTCAACCTCGTCCTAACCCGGCCTTATAATCGAGGACGGTCTTGTATTCGAGGACGGTCTTTTATTCTTTCAACCCAGTTTGACCCCCCGGTCTTCTATTTCTCGCCACACAGTTTTACCCCCGTTCTTCCATTCTCTTCTACACAGTTTGAGCACGGTCTTCTATTTTTAACACAAGAACAAAGACTCATTTAGTAGGCTTGGTCTTCTAATCGGAGACGGTCTTTTATTTTTTCAATCGCCCCCTGCCCCGGCCTTGTATACGAGGAAGGCGTTGTATACGAGGACGGCCTTTTATTTGCGGAAATACGGTACAAGTTATGCTATACTGTCCACTAACACCACCAGTTACTTGACAATCAGCTCATGCAATAACAAGAATTATAACATTGCACCAAACTGACCGACAGTACTGACGTTCTACAACAAACTGGCTATCAGCTCTAGCACGTCTTGTAGGTCCTTGGTCCTTTTCTTCCATCCGAGTTTTCATATTCAAGTTTTCATATTCAATTGCCATTGTTTTTGTCATGTTTTTCTTCTTGTTGTCTTCGTCTTTTACTCACTCATGTGATATTTATCACTTTTCTTTCACGAGGGAGATATGTTAGATTTAATCTCCTATTTCTGTGTAATTTACATGTACTACTGTGTTCAATGGTGGTGAACCACGATGCATTGATCATCATGAATGCATGTGACATGCGTCACAGATCTGGTTTCTATTGCTGGCATCTATTACGCCTGACTGCTTTCCGCCTTGGATTTGCATTCACAACTAAATGTACAATTATTTCTGCATGGCTACATGCATGTTCGGTGCAATGCTGTTAAAATTTATGTTGTTGCCTGTTCATACTGTCCTGGAGCTGGAAGGACGCTAGTCTTACTTACTTCTTCTACTTCTTTTAGTTGTTGCTATCTTGCCTAAATGGGCAGTTAATGTTTGCAGCAGTTGTGCTTCGGTTCATAGTTGTATCAAGGAAAGTTAGAACATAATTATAGTTCTCTGTGCTTGTAAGACCACAGTGTAGCAAATGTAACACCTTGCATGCTGGAACTAGCTGGCCGCACACATGCACTCTTAGCCACAACAAATAGCACCCATGCACTCTTAGCCACAACAACAAATAGCACCCGAATATATACCCTCCAGTTGCATGAGAATAGTGTTGTACATAAGTAGTACTAGTAGTACAATATTCTATCACAACGAAACCCAAAAAAGCATGATGGGAATAAGTGATCAATGTTGAGAGAGTGTGTGTGTG